>NC_057806.1:428820199-429120199 GCF_018294505.1 Triticum aestivum
GGCGCCGGCGCTGCCGGCGCCGCAGCACGAGGAAGAAGGGCGCGGTGGCGGGGGCGGCGCTCCTGCTGGCCGCGGGGAAGCGGGGCGGCGGCGGGGAGGGGGCCGGGCGGAGAAGCATCAGCGCAGAGCCTGCGGGGGAAGCTGGTGGTGGAGTGGGGGCGGCGAGGGAAGCGGTGGTGGGGAGAGGCGGAGCCGGATTGGGAAAAAAAGGGGAGGACGGGACGTCGACGGGAAGCAAAGGGCTCCTGGGCCTTTCGAGCGGAAAGCTCCGGCAGTTCGTCGTTATACCGGCGGGCGGGCGGGCCCACGGGTCCGTGTCGCTGGTGCGTGGGGCCTGGTCGCGGCTTGGCGCGCGCGCGGCCCCGTCGGCCGAGAGCTACGCGTACGGTGGCGGGGAAGGAGGCTTGCGTGGGCCACGAGGAGCGGCTTCTGGTGGGCGTGGGCGGGAGCGGGGAGGGATGTGGCGGTGGAGAGCAACGACCGCGTGGGCGTGGCGCCGAGCGCTGGCGGGCATGCATGCGGTGCCGTGCGTGCGGGGCTGACTGGCTGGACAGACGGGAGGAACGTTCGAGCGGCTAGCCGGGGTTTCTCGGCGCGTCTTTGGTCCCTCCCGTGCATTTTATACAGTGAATGTGTTTTATAAACTTTTAATTTTTATAGGGTCAAAACGGTGGGATTCACTCGCAGCTACAATAGCCGCAACGAAGGCACTAATTTTTTTACATCATTACAGACACAGCGCTCATATACACGCACATACGCTCATCCCTATGAACGCATACATGCATACCCTATCCTATGAGCACCTCCGAAAGACTGAACCGGCATATTATCTTGAGATTTACGAAGTTACCGTAGGTACCTCGTCGTCGACGGGAACGTCTCCTCCCACTGAAAGCACATCGCCGGAAATTCTGAAATAAATTCAGGAATAATGCGAGCATCAGGATTTTGAACCCTGATGGGTTGGGGATACCACTGTCCACTTAACCATCTCAATCACAGGTTGACTCGCAAGACACTACTTATTTCTAGAACCGTCATCATCCGCCAATGTAAGAAAATGTACACATGTGTATGTTGTTATCTGTTTATACGTGTAGCTCATCACGGCACACGCACCGTCAGCCGGACTGTCTGTGAGCGTTCGCGGCATGTGCATTAATCTCAGCGGTAAGAGTTGAAGCTCCCGGTGAAGCTTCTTTTTAGTTACCTATGGTGCAAAATATTAAGGGCATGCATGGACTCCCTCCCGCTCCGCAACTCCGCTCCGGAGCAGAGTGACATGCAGTTATAATTTGGAAAGCGGCTAGAACGGCGCTCCGCTCTGTAGTGAAGGAGTGGAGGGTTGCCGAACATGGTATAAATCTAAACATACGGAGCTTTACATACAAAACAGAATTACTACAACCAAAGGCTCAGTGAAGCTTTACATGCGAGGTGCTAACAAAGGGGAGCCCTCAAAGTGCTGCCAGGCCTTGGCTACTACTTCCTCCGTTCCAAATTACTCGTCGTGGTTTTAGTACAAATTTAAACTAAAACCACGATGAGTAATTTGAAACGGAGGGAGTAGTTTTCTCAGGGAGTTGGGTGGCTGGAGATATCTTCTAACCGACGCTTCTAAGGTTCCCATGATGACAGAGGCAGCTGATTCAGGGATGATGGATGGTGATCTTGAGGAGATGATGAGGCAGCTAGGCATTGAGGTCACTGGTTGATGTAGTCTACGAGGAGGTGTGTCTGGAGCCGGCGGCGGAGTCCATCCGTTGGTTGGCGATCGGTCGGATGCACGCCACCAAAGAATTTGGAAATTTTGGATTTCAAATGTACTGAATTTTTCAAAAATGTACCCAAATTAAAATAATTCATTTAAAAACACGAATTTGAAAAATCTTCACAAAATTGGAAAAATATTTCAAATTTTATTTTAAAAATGTTCTCAGATTAAAAAAATCATGAATTTCAAAAATGTTCTCAGATTTCAAAAAATGTTCATGAATTTGGAAAATGTGCCAATTTTCGAAAAATATTCATGAATTTAAAGATATTTCAAATTAAAAAAATGGTCCTGAATTTAGGATAAGTGTTCCTATTTCAAAAGAGGATCACGAATTTGTGAAAGTGTTCTTGGATTTAAGAAATATAACGAATTTTTGAAATGTTCCAAATTTCGAAAAGTGCATTAATTGGAAAATTATTCCCTATATTTAACAAAATATTCACAAAATTGCAAATCATCCCCCAGATTTCAGAAATTGTTCCCGAATGTGGAAATTTTATCGCAAAAACTGTAAAAACAATTCATGAATTTAAAAATTGTTTGTTAATTTTTTAAACAATCATGTGTTCGATTTTTGGTGATTTTTAGAAAAGTTCATGAGTTTCAAAAAGTTTACAAATTCAAAAAAAGGAAAAATAAAATGAAAAAGATAAAGAAAAATGATTTTAAAAACCAAAATAAAACCGTCAGATAATTGGACAAAGAATAAATATCAGTTGTTGGGGGCAACGTTGGAATGCGCCAGCCCATTGCAGGCGATTGCTCCATATCCCCCGGATACGCAGGGAATAGGATTCCCCATACATGGCCCCAATGTAGGAGCATTTTGTCTCCCAGATGATACCCCGTAAGGCCCAATTAAGTGGACAAAAAATTGTCGAGCAGTTGCCCATATGACATGTGGCCCAAGTTGGAGCCCATGTGTAACAAAAATAGCGTTCAAAGACCATGATGTCTAGAGCACATGGTCTACCATTCAGAAACCTATGGCATGAGATGCGGCAGAAACTACAGAACCTTGCAAGCGACTTGGGAAGGTGGAGTCGTGATACGTTTGGAAGTGTGAGAAAAGAGATAAAATCTTTGAAGAAATCTTTGGATGAACTAAAAATGATCCCTTGAGGACAGGCCCATCACATGCAGAGCTCAAGATCAACGAGAGGTTGATAGAGATGTACCACAGAGAAGAAATTATGTGGCATCAGAGAGCAAGAGTTGAGTGGCTTTCAGCGGGAGACAAAAACAAAAAAAATCACCTTCGAGCCAGTCTCAGGAGGAAGAAAAATATGATCAAGACGCTCCAGAATTCGTTGGGAGTGGAGATTTCCGATCCTGGGGAGCTTAAGGCGTTGGCTCACGATTTTTATCGGTCCTTCTCTCTAAAGGGGTGCAAAACATGAAAGTTGTACTAAATCACATGCCACCCAAGGTTACAGCAGCAATGAACACGGAGCTATGTGCACCATACACCAAGAAGGAAGTCAAGATAGCTCTGTTTCAAATGTTCCCAACAAAAGCGTCAGGGCCTGATGGATTTCCTGCCCACTTCTATCAGCGGCATTGGGACGTGTGTGGAGATGAGGTAACAAGTATAGTGCTGAAGGTGAGGAGAGCCCAGAATCCATCAATGACACCGTGCTTGTGTTTGCTCAATTTCCTCCTACAAGCCTGTGCAATGTTTTGTATAAAATAGCCTCAAAAGTGATAGCCAATAGATTGAAAGTGATCTTACCTGACATAATATCGGAGGAACAATATGCTTTTGTCCATGGAAGGCTTACCGCAGATAATATCATCTCTGCATATGAATGTTTACACTTCATGAAGAGGTCCAGGTCAAAGGCCAACAACTTCTGTGCTCTAGAATTGGATATGATGAAGGCGTACGACAGATTAGAGTGGGACTATTTGCGAGGTATCATGAAAAAATTGGGTTTTGACAGTCACTGGATAGATATTGTCATGCGCATGGTTTCCTCAGTTTCATTTTTGGTTTGCTTCAATGGAGAAAGGCTAGAATCGTTCAAGTCTACACGAGGTATCTGGCAGGGAGACCCGATCTCCCCCTACTTGTTCTTGATTGCAGCAGAGGACCTCTCATGCCTGGGAAAAGATCAAAGGATGGATGGAGAAGTTGTTGTCTGCTGCTGGCAAGGAAATTTTGATTAAATCGGTAGCACAAGCGATCCCGGTCTACTCGATGGCATGTTTCGGATTGCCAAGAGGCCTTTGCGATAGTATCACATCGATCATTCGTCAGTTCTGGTGAGGCTCTAAGCAAGGGAAGAGGAAGCCGAGCTGGGTAGCATGGGATACCATGACCTTGCCGAAGCACTTAGGAGGTTTGGGGTTTCGAGACTTGGAAATTTTCAACCTGGCATTGTTAGCAAGGCAGGCATGCCGTACACTCATAGATAGTACATCTCTCAGCGCTCGGATCCTCAAGGCAGTGTATTTTCCGGATTGTTCTCTACTTCAGGACGAACTACGATCCCACCCATCATAGATATGGAGGGTGATACTAGACGAGCGTGATATACTAGCACAAGGTTTGGTGCGCAGAATAGGAGATGGTGCAACCACTGCCATTTGGCAACACAACTAGATACCGCAAGATAGTTTCAAGCGCCCTATAACAGCTCTCGTCCAAAATCCTCCTGACAGAGTATCACAACTCATCGATGTCACATCGGCTTGCTGGAACGAGGGGCTGGTCCGAACGATTTTTACTCACTTCGACGCCGAGGCAATTCTCAAGATCCAACTGTGCACGCGCCATGTTGAGGACTTCTGGGCTTGGCATCATGATCCTAGGGGAAGATTTAGTGTTCAGTCTGCCTATCACATGATTCTCAAGACAAAGCATGACATGGAAGCATGGTTGCATGAGGAGGGAGGCACCTCATATGAATTCAGCGATACCAACAACTGGTCCATGATTTGGCATATCCAAGTACTCTCCAAAACCAGGATGTTTCTATGGCGACTAGCCCGATAGTCTATGCCAACTGGGACTGTGTTGAATCATCGTCATATGTCAACTGAAAATACTTGCTTACTTTGTGGAGCCGTAGACACATGGAAACATGCACTGATTACATGTCCTATGTCTGCAAGTATATGGGCGTTGGCTCCTGAGGATTTGGTGCAACACATGATAGAACGAGCGGAGGAGAACCCAAAGGACTGGCTATATGCTATACATGAAATATTAACAAAAGAGCTTTTTGATCGCTTGGTAGTGTCACTTTGGGCCATATGGGGAGTTAGAAGGTAGGCCATCCATGAGAACATCTTCCAATCTCCCCACTCGGTAGACAGTTTTATATCTAGCTACTTGGGCGAGCTGAAGGTGATCAATGCCAAGTCTCCAGCTGCCACTTGAAAGAACATATTTATCAATAAATAAGTGCATTACTATATTCATAGCTACAAACTAAGCCTAATTTCCAATATGTCATATGTATCACTTTGATGTTGTGGGATCACTGGCTTCTTGCTCAACGGATTTCGCTTCTGCACTTGACTACGATGCAGAGACCCACGAACCCAAGGAGGTGGCTGCCCTCGTCGGCGGGGAATGCCAAGATAAATGTTGACGCGGCTGTGTCTAGGCAGGGATTCGGTTCTATTGGAGTGATCTGCAGAAATCATGAAGGCATGTTCATCGGCGCATCAACTTTTGGCTTCAACAATATTGCAGATCCACCGACCCTTGAAGCTCTAGCCATTAGAGAAGCTCTGGCCCTGGCAGATGACCTATATCTGAGGTGGGTTGAAGTTGCACCGGATTGCAAAGTGGTGGTGGAAGATTTACAGAAGGATAATCTTGCGAGCTATGGTGCAATTGTCCATGAAATAGTAGCTCACTCTTCAGCTTTCAATTTTGTAACTTTAAACATGAATTTAGGAGCTCCAATTACGAAGCTCACAACTTAGCGAGGCACGCTTTATCTCCCGATGGTGGCCGCCGTGTCTAGTTAGGCCATCCCGGGAACCTTCCTTCCGTCCCTGTAAACATTGTGATGAATTAATAAAGCCTCGTGACGTTGTCTCAAAAAAAACCTATGGCATGAGAGGCCTCCTAGGGTGACCAAATATTTGGGAAGCATATGCCCCTAACCATGCATGTGATCGAACTATTGACAAATAACTTGTTTGGGTGAGTATAGCAATAAAAATGTGTGGATAATTTAGCATGATGTGATTATGTCCTAGTCTGGTTCGAAGAAAAACACCCAAAGATAATTGTTTGAAATTGTATCACTAAATACCAGGAATATATATGTGATACCAACATTCACGTGATACCATGTTTCAAAAACCAAATTTAAATGTTCAAGATATTATTTTTGTGTGAATGTTCACAAGACAATGAACAAAAAAGATAAATCCAAACATGGTATCACATCAGACGACATGGGCCAAAGCCAATGAACATCACCTATTTTTTAATGTACATTTGTTATAACCAGGTGAAGATACTTGCTGGAAAAAAGAATGCTACCGGTCGTCCTCGTGATCGGGGGAGCTGTGGGGAGAAGGAGGCGGGAGGCCGCTCCAAAGGTAGGAGGACGGGGAGGCGATGGAGGAGACGACGGCGGCCGCAGGCCCGATGAGTGTCTCCAGACAGGTGTGAGGAAGTTATCTAAATTCCACTGACAAAAAAATAGATCCTTATGAATTTCCACAGGAAAATTTATCTAAAATAGGATTAGCATCTTAAATCATGTCGAGTCGATGTACTGGTACTGCTCACAAATCTTCACTTTGAAACTTGATTGTGTAGTCCGGAGAGATGTCCACCCTGACATTGTGGATGTGTTGAAGAGGACGGTTTCAGGCATGTTTGGTCTGCTTCCGTCCGATCAACGAGTCCATCCAATCCAGTCTCCTTACCGTCCGTTGAATTTTCTAAGATTGGGCGATTGTGTTTGCGGCATATTCTAAAGCTGGATTGCTTTCCTTGAGAAAGCACTTTTTTGGAAAAGGAGGTTTACACCCGCGGCCTCTGCATAAAGCGATGCATGCGGCCATCTTTATTTATTATTTCACCAAGGTATAACAAGAACATACATCAAACCATCGGAAGCCACCACTCACATCTACAAAACTCGATTATATGGAGTGCTCTCACTCCCCATATCTGAACCGATGTCGTCGACGATCCATCCACATAATGTATCAGAACGAACAGCTGGTGCAGCAGACCTAAAGTGTACATCACACATGGACACGTTTTAGACGCCGCCATCATCATCGGACCGCTGACCCATCTTCACGAGAGAGATCCGCATCATCCTTGTCAGCCCGTCATCCGTCAACGCCACCACGGTGCCCAACGGCGCCACTGTCCCGTGCTCGTCCGTCCAGACGCGAAGATTCTGGAAGATCTATCATGCGTAGCACCTGTCAACTAGGCATGACACAGCATAGCACATGGAGGCCAGGCGTGACTTGACATCTCCACCGAAGTTCCGTGCAAGACAAAGCCGCTCCACCTCCTGCCTCTGTCTTCCAGCGCTGCTCCACAAACGATGCTCCCAAGAGAGAAACGACACCGCAATACCGCCATCGTCCAATCTAGAACACTAGATCCTAGGGTTTTCCTCGGAGCAGCACGAGTGGGTCGACAGTTGTTGCATGATGATGCCTTCATCAAGGTAACGACGCATAACGTCACCATCGCCTGCCATCGGCTCGGTTTTCACCAGCAACTATGTCATCTCGACTCGCAGCCGGAACTAGATGACGGATCTCGAGATCTGACCATCCAGCCTCAGGCCGACCACCTCCGGCAGAGGAGATGGCTACCATTGCCGGCTGCACCAGCCAGATCGCATCTGACCGGAGGCGCCGCCAAGTGAAAGATCGTGGATGTCGCCTAGAGGGGGTGGGGGTGAATAGGCGCTTTAAAATAATTACGGTTTAGGCTTGAGCAAATGCGGAATAAACCTAGCGGTTAATTTGCCAAGCACAAAACCTAAAACAACTAGGCTCACCTATGTGCACCAACAACTTATGCTAAACAAGATAAGAAACTATGTGATAGCAAGATATATGACAAAGAACAATATGGCTATCACAAAGTAAAGTGCATAAGTAAAGGGCTCGGGTAAGAAATAACCGAGGCACGCAGAGACGACGATGTATCCCGAAGTTCACACCCTTGCGGATGCTAATCTCCGTTTGGAGCGGTGTGGAGGCACAATGCTTCCCAAGAAGCCACTAGGGCCACCGTAATCTCCTCACGCCCTCGCACAATGCAAGATGCCGTGATTCCACTAAGGGACCCTCGAGGGCGGTCACTGAACCCATACAAATGGCAACCCTTGGGGGCGGTCACCGAACCCGTACACTTTGGCAACCCTTGGGGGCGGTCACCGGAACCCGTCAAATTGCTCAGGGCGATCTCCACAACCTAATTGGAGACCCCGACGCTTGCCCGGAGCTTTACACCACAATGATTGAGCTCCGAACACCACCAACCGTCTAGGGCGCCCAAGCACCCAAGAGGAACAAGCTCAAGGGTACCAAGCACCCAAGAGTAATAAGCTTCTCAACTTGTAACTTCCACGTATCACCGTGGAGAACTCAAACCGATGCACCAAATGCAATGGCAAGGGCACACGGAATGCCCAAGTCCTTCTCTCTCAAATCCCACCGAAGCAACTAATGCTAGGGAGGAAAATGAGAGGAAGAACAAGAAGGAGAACACCAAGAACTCCAAGATCTAGATCCAAGGGGTTCCCCTCACATAGAGGAGAAAGTGATTGGTGTAAATGTGGATCTAGATCTCCTCTCTCTTTTCCCTCAAAAACTAGCAAGAATCCATGGAGGAATTGAGAGTTAGCAAGCTCGAAGAAGGTCAACTGGGGGAAGAACACGAGCTCAAAGGATAAGGTTCAACGAGAAAGAAGACCCTCTTTAAAAGGAGGGGGAAATCCAACCGTTATGTGCTCAGCCCGCACACGAGCGGTACTACCGCTCGGGCGGAAGAAGCAGGAAAAAAGGAGCAACACAACATGAACCTTGTGGTGGTAGTACCGCATATGGGAGGTACTACCGCTCACCCCAGCGGTACTACCGCTGGAGGAGCAGAACACTGGACCAAAAGAGGCAGGGCAGAGCAGAGTACGACAACAGTAATGCAGTAGCGGTACTATCGCCCGACCAGAGCGGTACTACCGCTTAGGCGGAACTACCGTGCCTTACTGCCATGCAACTACTGCTAAACCCGACACGAAAAGAGCAGGACCCAAAATCGAGGCAGTAGAAGAGCGGCACTGCAGCGGTACTACGGCTGAGAGCTCCAAGTGGTACTACCGCTTGGGCTCGCGGTACTACCGCTGGGACCAGACAAAAGCCACTCTCAAGAAGACAAGAACTGCCATAACTTCTGCATATGAGCTCCGAATTGAGAAAACTCAAGCTTGTTGGAAACAAGACGACGAGTAGCATCAAAACAACGATTGGTTATAGTAAGAAGAGGCAGGGGAGGTATGCCTAACAAAAAGAGGAGTGAAACCTCCAACCGAGAAGAACCGACAAAACCTCCAACATCAAAAACATCATAGAAGATGCATGTGAACTCCATTTTCGATGAACTCAAGCTTGTCATCAAGATGGCCATAAGCTCTAAGACTCACAAAGAGAACCAAACAAGAACCAAGAAAGATGATGCAAGGATGCAATGGTTTGAGCTCTCAACGAACGACACGATCAAGCTACTCATCGAGAGCCCCCTTGATAGTACGGCAATCGATCCTATAACCCGGTCTCCCAACTACCATCATGAGACCGGTAAAATAGAAAACCTCTCGAGGGCAAACCTTTGGCTTGCACATGATCCACTTGAGCTAGATGATGACGATCTTGACTTCCTCAAGTTGGACCACCTTTCTTGATTGTGTTGGCTCGATGAAGACTAGTTGATTGCTCCACCATACTCCACTATGGGTGAGCCACTCTTCCGCACATCTTCACATGTCCATTGTCACCACAATGGACGGAAAGCTTCAAGCATTTGATCTATTCATGATGCCCCACTTGAACTTGCACACCGTAACCTAACCCCACAAAGAACTCTCACGAAGACCATGGGTTAGTACACAAAGCGAAATTGACAATGCTTACCATACCATGGGATCACTTGATCCCTCTCGGTACATCTTCTGCACTTTGTGAGTTGATCAACTTGATTCATTCTTGACTTAATCTTGATCAACCTTGAATCTTTCCAATTCTCTTCATTTGGATGATGTCTCGAAGGTAGACATGAATGGTCGCACAATCTTCTTCTTCAAGACATGCTTGCAATAAGCTCGACACTCACATGACCAATCTTTGGATAATTCCTTGAATGGCACCTTGGTCGACACAAACTCTCCTTGAAACCAACACATGTACTCCCAGAAAAGCCTATGGACAAAACCTTTAAATATAACTCAAGGCAACCATTAGTCCATAGAGATTGTCATCAATTGCCAAAACCAAACATGGGGCACCACATGTTCTTTCACCAAGCCGCCCACCGGACAAGATCAACGTGAAGGACAACCGACCACCGGAGGTAGCCGCCGCCACCATCATGGTTGATCCTGCTGCCAGATTGGACGCCATCTGCACGCGTGCGCCCGCGCCGCGGCCACCATGCCTCCTCCATGGATCTGGGTAGGATCCCAACAAGGGTTGCGGTGACATGGGCGCACAGCCGTGACCACCGCTGTCCTCCCACCACCATCGGGCCTAGCGACGCGGGTGGAGGAGCGTCGCGCCATCCACCCATCGCTCGAGCCTCCCGCCCGAGGACAGGCCACACCAGGGTGCCAGGGGCCCCGCCGCCGCCGGATCCGCACGGGCTTAGACCGGCCGATTCCATAGGGCGGCGGTGAAGGAAATATGCCCTAGAGGTAATAATAAAGTTATTATCTATTTCCTTATATCATGATAAATGTTTATTATTCATGCTAGAATTGTATTAACCGGAAACATAATACATGTGTGAATACATAGACAAACAGAGTGTCACTAGTATGCCTCTACTTGACTAGCTCGTTGATCAAAGATGGTTATGTTTCCTAGCCATAGACATGAGTTGTCATTTGATTAACGAGACCACATCATTAGGAGAATGATGTGATTGACTTGACCCATTCCATAAGCTTAGCACTTGATCGTTTAGTTTGCTGCTATTGCTTTCTTCATAATTTATACATGTTCCTATGACTATGAGATTATGCAACTCCCGTTTATCGGAGAAACACTTTGTGTGCTACCAAACGTCACAACGTAACTGGGTGATTATAAAGGTGCTCTACAGGTGTCTCCGAAGGTACTTGTTGGGTTGGCGTATTTCGAGATTAGGATTTGTCACTCCGACTGTCGAAGAGGTATCTCTGGGCCCTCTCGATAATGCACATCACTTAAGCCTTGCAAGCATTGCAACTAATGAGTTAGTTGCGGGATGATATATTATGGAACGAGTAAAGAGACTTGCCGGTAATGAGATTGAACTAGGTATTGAGATACCGACGATCGAATCTCGGGCAAGTAACATACCAATGACAAAGGGAACGACGTATGTTGTTATGCGGTCTGACCGATAAAGATCTTTGTAGAAAATGTAGGAGCCAATATGAGCATCCAGGTTCCGCTATTGGTTATTGACCAGAGACATGTCTCGGTCATGTCTACATTGTTCTCGAACCCGTAGGGTCCGCACGCTTAACGTTACGATGGCAGTTTCATTATGAGTTTATATATTTTGATGTACCGAAGGTTGTTCGGAGTTCCGGATATGATCACGGACATGTTGAGGAGTCTCGAAATGGTCGAGACATGAAGATTGATATATTGGAAGCCTATGTTTGGACATTGGAAGTGTTTCGGGTGAAATCGGCATTTTACCGGAGTACCGGGAGGTTACCGGAACCCCCCGGTAACCTAATGGGCCTAGTGGAGGAAGCGGAGAGGAGGCCAAGGGGCAGCCGTGCGCCCCTTCCCTGCCCAGTCCGAATTGGACAAGGAGGGGGGTCGCCCCCCTTTCCTTTTCCCTCTCTCTCCTTTCCCCCCAAGTCCTAGTCCAACATGGAAAGGGGGGGAGTCCTACTCCCAGGAGGAGTAGGACTCCTCTTGGCACGTCCCTTGCCTGGCCGCACCTCCTCCCCCTTGCTCCTTTATATACAGGGGAAGGGGGGCACCCCAGACACAACAGTTGATCATTGATCTCTTAGCCGTGTGCGGTGCCCCCCTCCACCATAGTCCTCGATAATATTGTAGTGGTGCTTAGGCGAAGCCCTGCGACAGTAGAACATCAAGATCGTCACCACGCCATCGTGCTGACGGAACTCTTCCCCGACATTCTGCTGGATCGGAGTCTGGGGATTGTCATCGAGCTGAACGTGTGCTAGAACTCGGAGGTACCGTAGTTTTGGTGCTTGATCGGTCAGGCCGTGAAGACGTACGACTAGTCGACTACATCAACCGTGTTGTGCTAATTCTTCCGCTTTTGGTCTACGAGGGTACGTGGACAACACTCTCCCCTCTTGTTGCTATGCATCACCATGATCTTGCGTGTGCGTAGGAATTTTTTTGAAATTACTACGTTCCCCAACAGTGGCATCCGAGCCTAGGTTTTATGCGTTGATGTTGTGCACGAGTAGAACACAAGTGAGTTGTGGGCAATATAAGTCATATTGCTTACCAGCATGTCATACTTTGGTTCGGCGGTATTGTTGGATGAAGCGGCCCAGACCGACATTACGCGTACGCTTACGCGAGACTGGTTCTACCGACGTGCTTTGCACACAGGTGGCTGGCAGGTGTCAGTTTCTCCAACTTTAGTTGAACCAAGTGTGGCTACGCCCGGTCCTTGCGAAGGTTAAAACAACACCAACTTGACAAACTATCGTTGTGGTTTTGATGCGTAGGTAAGAACGGTTCTTGCTTAAGCCCGTAGCAGCCACGTAAAACTTGCAACAACAAAGTAGAGGACATCTAACTTGTTTTTGCAGGGCATGTTGTGATGTGATATGGTCAATACATGATGCTAAATTTTATTGTATGAGATGATCATGTTTTTGTAACCGAGTTATCGGCAACTGGCAGGAGCCATATGGTTGTCACTTTATTGTATGCAATGCAATTGCACTGTAATGCTTTACTTTATCACTAAACGGTAGCGATAGTCGTGGAAGCATAAGATTGGCGAGATGACAATGATGCTACGATGGTGATCAAGGTGTCGCGCCGGTGACGATGGTGATCATGACGGTGCTTCGGAGATGGAGATCACAAGCACACGATGATGATGGCCATATCATATCACTTATATTGATTGCATGTGATGTTTATCTTTTATGCATCTTATCTTGCTTTGATTGACGGTAGCATTATAAGATGATCTCTCACTAAATTTCAAGATAAAAGTGTTCTCCCTGAGTATGCACCGTTGCCAAAGTTCGTCGTGCCCAGACACCACGTGATGATCGGGTGTGATAAGCTCTACGTCCATCTACAATGGGTGCAAGCCAGTTTTGCACACGCAGAATACTCAAGTTAAACTTGACGAGCCTAGCATATGCAGATATGGCCTCGGAACACTGAGACCGAAAGGTCGAGCGTGAATCATATAGTAGATATGATCAACATATTGATGTTCACCATTGAAAGCTACTCCATTTCACGTGATGATCGGTTATGTTTTAGTTGATTTGGATCACATGATCACTAGGAGATTAGAGGGATGTCTTTCTAAGTGGGATTTATTAAGTAATATGATTAATTGAACTTAAATTTATCATGAACTTAGTACCTGATAGTATCTTGTTTGTCTATGTTTAATTGTAGATAGATGGCCCGTGTTGTTGTTCTGTTGAATTTTAATGCGTTCCTTGAGAAAGCAAAGTTGAAAGATGATGGTAGCAATTACATGGACTGGGTCCGTAACTTGAGGATTATCCTCATTGCTGCACAGAAGAATTACGTCCTCGAAGCACCGCTAGGTGCCAGGCCTGCTGCTAGAGCAACACCAGATGTTATGAACGTCTGGCAGAGCAAAGCTGATGACTACTCGATAGTTTAGTGTGCCATGCTTTACGGCTTAGAATCGGGACTTCAACGACGTTTTGAACGTCATGGAGCATATGAGATGTTCCAGGAGTTGAAGTTAATATTTCAAGCAAATGCCCGGATTGAGAGATATGAAGTCTCCAATAAATTCTATAGCTGCAAGATGGAGGAGAATAGTTTTGTAAGTGAACATATACTCAAAATGTCTGGGTATCATAATCACTTGACTCAACTGGGAGTTAATCTTCCTGTTGATAGTGTCATTGACAGAGTTCTTCAATCACTGCCACCAAGCTACAAGAGCTTCGTGATGAACTATAACATGCAAGGGATGGATAAGACAATTCCCGAGCTCTTCGCAATGCTAAAGGCTGCGAAGGTAGAAATCAAGAAGGAGCATCAAGTGTTGATGGTCAACAAGACCGCCAGTTTCAAGAAAAAGGGCAAAGGGAAGAAGAAGGGGAACTTCAAGAAGAACAGTAAGCAAGTTACTGCTCAGGAGAAGAAACCCAAATCTGGACCTAAGCCTGAAACTGGGTGCTTCTACTGCAAGCAGACTGGACACTGGAAGCGGAACTGCCCCAAGTATCTGGTGGATAAGAAGGATGGCAAGGTGAACAAAGGTATATGTGATATACATGTTATTGATGTGTACCTTACTAGAGCTCGCAGTAGCACCTGGGTATTTGATACTGGTTCTGTTGCTAACATTTGCAACTCAAAACATGGACTACGGATTAAGCGAACACTGGCAAAGGACGAGGTGACGATGTGCGTGGGAAATGGTTCCAAAGTCGATGTGATCGCGGTCGGCACGCTACCTCTACATCTACCTTCGGGATTAGTTTTAGACCTAAATAATTGTTATTTGGTGCCAGCCTTGAGCATGAACATTATATCTGGATCTTGTTTGATGCAAGACGGTTATTCATTTAAATCAGAGAATAATGGTTGTTCTATTTATATGAGTAATATCTTTTATGGCCATGCACCCTTGAAGAGTGGTCTATTTTTGATGAATCTCGATAGTAGTGATACACATATTCATAATGTTGAAGCCAAAAGATGCAGAGTTGATAATGATAGTGCAACTTATTTGTGGCACTGCCATTTAGGTCATATCGGTATAAAGCGCATGAAGAAACTCCATACTGATGGACTTTTGGAATCACTTGATTATGAATCACTTGGTACTTGCGAACCATGCCTCATGGGCAAGATGACCAAAAATGCCGTTCTCCGGTACTATGGAGAGAGCAGCAGATTTGTTGGAAACCATACATACAGATGTATGTGGTCCGATGAATATTGAGGCTCGTGGCGGATATCGTTATTTTCTCACCTTCACAGATGATTTAAGCAGATATGGGTATATCTACTTAATGAAACATAAGTCTGAAACATTTGAAAAGTTCAAAGAATTTCAGAGTGAAGTTGAAAATCATCGTAACAAGAAAATAAAGTTTCTACGATCTAATCGTGGAGGAGAATATTTGAGTTACGAGTTTGGTCTACATTTGAAACAATGCGGAATAGTTTCGCAACTCACGCCACCCGGAACCCCACAGCGTAATGGTGTGTCCGAACGTCGTAATCGTACTTTACTAGATATAGTGCAATCTATGATGTCTCTTACAGATTTACAGCTATCATTTTGGGGTTATGCTTTAGAGACAACTGCATTCACGTTAAATAGGGCAGCATCGAAATCCGTTGAGATGACGCCTTACGAACTGTGGTTTGGCAAGAAACCAAAGTTGTCGTTTCTGAAAGTTTGGGGCTGCGATGCTTATGTGAAAAAGCTTCAACCTGATAAGCTCGAACCCAAATCGGAGAAATGTGTCTTCATAGGATACCCAAAGGAAACTGTTGGGTACACCTTCTATCACAGATCCGAAGGCAAGACTTTCGTTGCTAAGAATGGATCCTTTCTAGAGAAGGAGTTTCTCTCGAAAGAAGTGAGTGGGAGGAAAGTAGAACTTGATGAGGTAACTGTACCTGCTCCCTTGTTGGAAAGTAGTACATCACAGAAACCGGTTTCTGTGACACCTACACCAATTAGTGAGGAAGCTAATGATAATGATCATGAAACTTCAGATCAAGTTACTACCGAACCTCGTAGATGAACCAGAATAAGATCCGCACCAGAGTGGTACGGTAATCCTGTTCTGGAAGTCATGCTACTAGACCATGATGAACCTACGAACTATGAAGAAGCGATGGTGAGCCCAGATTCCGCAAAATGGCTAGAAGCCATGAAATATGAGATGGGATCCATGTATGAGAACAAAGTATGGACTTTGGTTGACTTGCCCGTTGATCAGCAAGCAATTGAGAATAAATGAATCTTCAAGAAGAACACCGACGCTGACGGTAATGTTACTATCTACAAAGCTCGACTTGTTGCAAAAGGTTTTCGACAAGTTCAAGGGATTGACTACGATGAGACCTTCTCACACGTAGCAATGCTTAAGTCTGTCCGAATCATGTTTGCAATTGCCGCATTTTATGATTATGAAATTTGGCAAATGGATGTTAAAACTGCATTCCTGAATGGATTTCTGGAAGAAGAGTTGTATATGATGCAGCCAGTGTTGGAAATATGCCCTAGAGGCAATAATAAAATGGTTATTGTTGTATTTCCTTGTTCGTGATAATTGTCTATTGTTCATGCTATAATTGTATTAACCGGAAACCATAATACATGTGTGAATACATAGACCACAACATGTCCCTAGTAAGCCTCTAGTTGACTAGCTCGTTGATCAATAGATGGTCATGGTTTTCTGATCATGGACATTGGATGTCATTGATAACGGGATCACATCATTAGGAGAATGATGTGATGGACAAGACCCAATCTTAAGCGTAGCACAAGATCGTGTAGTTCGTTTGCTAAAGCTTTTCTAATGTTAAGTATCATTTCCTTAGACCATGAGATTGTGCAACTCCCGGATACCGTAGGGATGCTTTGGGTGCACCAAACGTCACAACGTAACTGGGTGGCTATAAAGGTGCACTACGTGTATCTTCGAAAGTGTCTATTGGGTTGGCACGAATCGAAATTGGGATTTGTCACTCCGTGTAAACGGAGAGGTATTTCTGGGCCCACTCGGTAGGACATCATCATAATGTGCACAATGTAACCAAGGAGTTGATCACGGGATGATGTGTTACGGAACGAGTAAAGAGACTTGCCGGAAACGAGATTGAACAAGGTATCGGGATACTGACGATCGAATCTCGGGCAAGTACTATACCGGTAGACAAAGGGAATTGTATACGGGATTGATTGAATCCTCGACATCGTGGTTCATCCAATGAGATCATCGTGGAGCATGTGGGAGCCAACATGGATATCCAGATCCCGCTGTTGGTTATTGGCCTGAAAGTTGTCTCTGTCATGTCTACATGTCTCCCGAACCTGTAGGGCCTACACACTTAAGGTTCGGTGACGCTAGAGTTGTAGAGATATTAGTATGCGGTTAACCGAAAGTTGTTCGGAGTCCCGGATGAGACCCCGGACATCACGAGGAGTTCTGAAATGGTCCGAAGGTAAAGATATATATATATAGGAAGTCCAGTTTGGGCCAGTGGGAGAGTTTTGGGGTCACCGGTATTGTACCGGGACCACCGGAAGGGTCCCGGGGGTCCACCGGGTGGGGCCACCTGTCCCGGAGGGCCCCATGGGCTGAAGTGATGTGGGAACCAGCCCCTGGTAGGCTAGTGCGCCCCCCTTGGGCCTCCCTTGCGCCTAGGGTTGGAAACCCTAAAGGGGTGGGGGCGCCTCCACCTGGCTTTGGGGCCAAGCCAACCCCTAGGCCGCCGCCCCTCCCATTAGATGGGATCTCTAGGGGCCGGCTGTTGGGGAACGTAGTAATTTCAAAAAAATTCCTACGCACACGCAAGATCATGGTGATGCATAGCAACGAGAGGGGAGTGTATGATCTACGTACCCTTGTAGATCGCAACGGAAGCATTGACACAACATAGAGGAAGTAGTCGTACGTCTTCCCGATCCGACCGATCCAAGCACCGTTACTCCGGCGCCTCCGAGTTCTTGGCACACGTACAACTCGATGACGCTCCCCGGGCTCCGATCTAGCAAAGCTTCGGGGATGAGTTCCGTCAGCACAACGGCGTGGTGACGATGATGATGTTCTACCGACGCAGGGCTTCGCCTAAGCACTACAACGATATGACCGAGGTGGAATATGGTGGTAGGGGGCACCGCACACGGCTAAGGAACGATCACGAGGATCAACTTGTGTGTCTAGAGGTGCCCCCTGCCCCCGTATATAAAGGAGCAAGGGGGAGGAGGCCGGCCCTAGGAGAGGCGCGCCAGGTGTGGAGTCCTACTAGGACTCCAATGTTGGGGAACGTAGCAGAAATTCAAAATTTTCCTACGTGTCATCAAGATCTATCTATGGAGAAACCAGCAACGAGGGGAAGGAGAGTGCATCTACATACCCTTGTAGATTGCTAAGCGGAAGCGTTCAAGTGAACGGGGTTGATGGAGTCGTACTCGTCGTGATTCAAATCACCGATGATCAAGTGCCGAATGCACGGCACCTCCGCGTTCAACACACGTACAGCCCGGTGACGTCTCCCACGCCTTGATCCAGCAAGGAGAGAGGGAGAGGTTGAGGAAGACTCCATCCAGCAGCAGCACAACGGCGTGGTGGTGGTGGAGGAGCGTGGCAATCCCGCAGGGCTTCGCCAAGCACCATGGGAGAGGAGGAGGAGGGAGAGGGGTAGGGCTGCACCAAGAGGAGAGGTTCTCATGTGTTATGGGCAGCCCCAGGCCTCTATTTATATAGGGGAGAAGGGGGCTGCGCCCCCTTTAGGGTTTCCCACCCCAAGGGGTGCGGCCAGCCCTAGATGGGACTTGGGGAGGCGGCCAAGAGGGGAAGAGAGGGGAGGCGCCCACTAGGTGGGCCTTAAGGCCCATCTGGACTAGGGTTTGCCCCCTCCCACTCTCCCTTGCGCCTTGGCCCCCTTGTGGGGCGCGCACCAGCCCTCCTAGGGGCTGGTCCCCTCCCACACTTGGCCCACGCAACCTTCTGGGGCAGGTGGCCCCACTTGGTGGACCCCCGGGACCCTCCCGGTGGTCCCGGTACATTACCGATATCGCCCGAAACTTTTTCGGTGACCAAAACAGGACTTCCCATATATAAATCTTTACCTCCGGACCATTCCGGAACTCCTTGTGACGTCCGGGATCTCATCCGGGACTCCGAACAACATTCGGTAACCACATACAAGCTTCCTTTATAACCCTAGCGTCACCGAACCTTAAGTGTGTAGACCCTACGGGTTCGGGAGACATGTAGACATGACCGAGACGTTCTCCGGTCAATAACCAACAGCGGGATCTGGATACCCATGATGGCTCCCACATGTTCCACGATGATCTCATCAGATGAACCACGATGTCAAGGACTTAATCAATCCCGTATTCAATTCCCTTTGTCTATCGGTATGTTACTTGCCCGAGACTCGATCGTCGGTATCCAATACCTTGTTCAATCTCGTTACCGGCAAGTCACTTTACTCGTTCCGTAACACATCATCCCGTGATCAACTCCTTGGTCACATTGCACATATGATGATGTCCTACCGAGTGGGCCCAGAGATACCTCTCCGTTTACACGGAGTGACAAATCCCAGTCTCGATCCGCATAAAACAATAGATACTTTCGGAGATACCTGTAGTGCACCTTTATAGTCACCCAGTTACGTTGTGACGTTTGATACACCCAAAGCACTCCTACGGTATCCAGGAGTTACACGCTCTCATGGTCGAAGGAAGGGATACTTGACATTGGCAAAGCTCTAGCAATTGAACTACACGATCTTTGTGCTAGGCTTAGGATTGGGTCTTGTCCATCACATCATTCTCCTAATGATGTGATCCCGTTATCAACGACATCCAATGTCCATAGCCAGGAAACCATGACTATCTGTTGATCACAACGAGCTAGTCAACTAGAGGCTCACTAGGGACATATTGTGGTCTATGTATTCACACGTGTATTACGATTTCCGGATAATACAGTTATAGCATGAATAAAAGACTATTATCATGAACAAAGAAATATAATAATAACACTTTTATTATTGCCTCTAGGGCATATTTCCAACGGTCTCCCACTTGCACTAGAGTCAATAATCTAGTTCACATCGCCATGTGATTAACACTCACAGGTCACATCGCCATGTGACTAATACCCAAGAGTTTACTAGAGTCAGTAGTCTAGTTCACATCACTATGTGATTAACACTCAATGAGTTTTATGTTTGATCATATTGCTTGTGAGAGAGGTTTTAGTCAACGGGTCTGAACCTTTCAGATCCGTGTGTGCTTTACAAATCTCTATGTCATCTCCTAGATGTAGCTACCACGTTCTATTTGGAGCCATTCCAAATAACTGTTCCACTTGGAGCTATTCTAAATTGTTGCCCCATTGTATGTATCCGGTATCTCTACTTAGAGCTATCCAGATAGGTGTTAAGCTTGCATCGACGTAACCTTTACGACGAACTCTTTTACCACCTCCATAATCGAGAAAATTCCTTAGTCCACTAGTTACTAAGGATAACTTTGACCGCTGTCTGTGATCCATTCTTGGATCACTCTTGTACCCCTTGACTAACTCATGGCAAGGCACACTTCAGGTGCGGTACACAGCATAGCATACTGTAGAGCCTATGTCTTAAGCATAGGAGACGACCTTCGTCCTTTCTCTCTATTCTGCCATGGTCTAGCTTTAAGTCTTAACTTCGTACCTTACAACTCAGGCAAGAACTTCTTCTTTGACTGATCTATCTTGAATACCTTCAAGATCATGTCAAGGTATGTGCTCATTTGAAAGTACCATTAAGCGTTTTGATCCATCCTCATAGATCTTGATCCTCAATGTTCAAGTAGCTTAATCCAGGTTTTCTATTGAAAAACACCTTTCAAATAACCCTATATGCTTTCTAGAAATTCTACATCATTTCTGATCAACAATATGTCAACAACATATACTCATCAGAAATTCTATAGTGCTCCCACTCACTTATTTGGAAATACAAGTTTCTCAAAAACTTTGTATACACCAAAATCTTTGATCATCTCATCAAAGCGCACATTCCAACTCCGAGATGCTTACTCCAGTCCTTAGAAGGATTGCTGGAGCTAGCATACCTTTTAGCATCCTTAGGATCGACAAAACCTTCCGGTTGTATCACATACAACCTTTCCTCAAAATCGTCGAGGAAACAATGTTTTGACTTCCTATCTGCAAGATTTCGTAAATAATGCAGTGATCGCTAACATAATTCTAACAGACTCTTAGCATCGCTACGAGTGAGAAATTCCCATCGTAGTCAACTCCTTGAACTTGTCGGAAAACATCTTAACGACAAGTCGAGCTTTCTTAATGGTGATATTTACCATCATCGTCCGTCTTCCTTTAAAATCCATCTGTACTCAATAGCCTTACGACCATCAAGTAGTTCTTCCAAAGTCTATACTTTGTTTTTATACATGGATCCTATCTCTGATTTCATGGCTTCTAACCATTTGTCGGAATTTGGGCCCACCATCGCTTCTCCATAGCTCGTAGGTTCATTGTTGTCTAGCAACATGACCTTCAAGACAGGATTACCGTACCACTCTAAAGTACTACGCATCCTTGTCACCCTACGAGGTACGGTAGTGACTTGATCTGAAGTTTCATGATCACTATCATAAGCTTCTACTTCAATTGGTGTAGGTGCCGCAGGAACAACTCTTTGTGCCCTGCTATACACTAGTTGAAGTGACGGTTCAATAACCTCATCAAGTCTCCACCATCCTCCCACTCAATTCTTTCGAGAGAAACTTTTCCTCGAGAAAGGACCCGATTCTAGAAACAATCCTTTATTGCTTTCGGATCTGAGACAGGAGGCATACCCAACTATTTTTGGGTTGTCCTATGAAGATGTATTTATCCGCTTTGGGTTCGAGCTTATCGGCCTGAAACTTTTTCACATAAGCGGCGCAGCCCCAAACTTTTAAGAAACGACAACTTAGGTTTCTCTAAACCATAATTCATACGGTGTCATCTCAACGGAATTGTGTGGTGCCCTATTTAAAGTGAATGTGATTGTCTCTAATGCCTAACCCATGAACAATTGTGGTAATTCGATAAGAGACATCATGGTACCCACTATATCCAATAGGGTGCAACTATGATGTTCGGACACACCATCACACTATGGTGTTCCAGGCGGTATTAATTGTAAAACAATTTCCACAATGTCTTAATTGCGTGCCAAAACTCGTAACTCAGATATTCATCTCTATGATCATATCATAGACATTTTATCCTCTTGTTACAATGATCTTCTACTTCACTCTGAAATTACTTGAACCATTCAATAATTCAGACTTGTGTTTCATCAAGAAAATATTCTCAACATCTACTCGAATCATCTGTGAAGTAAGAACATAACGATATTCACTGCATGCCTCAGCACTCATTGGACTGCACACATCAAAATGTGTTACTTCCAACGAGTTGCTATCTTGTTCCGTCTTACTAAAACAAGGCTTTCAGTCATCTTGCCCATGTGGTATGATTTGCATGTCTCAAGTGATTCAAAATCAAGTGAGTTCAAACGGTCCATTTGCATGGAGTTTCTTCATGCATATACACCAATAGACATGGTTCGCATGTCTCAAACTTTTCAAAAATGAGTGAGTCCAAAGATCCATCAACATGGAGCTTCTTCATGCATTTTATACCGATATGACTTACGTGGCAGTGCCACAAGTAGGTGGTACTATCATTACTATCTTTTGGCATGAACATGTGTATCACTACGATCGAGATTTCAATGAACCATTCATTTTAGGTGCAAGACCATTGAAGGTATTATTCAAATAAATAGAGTAACCATTATTCTCTTTAAATGAATAACCGTATTGCGATAGTCATAATCCAATCATGTCTATGCTCAACGCAAACACCAAATAACAATTATTCAGGTTTTAACACCAATCTCGATGGTAGAGGGAGCGTGCGATGCTTGATCATATCAACATTGGAAACATTTCCAACACATATCGTCAGCTCACCTTTAGCTAGTCTCCGTTTTATTCCGTAGCTTTTATTTCGAGTTACTAACACTTAGCAACCGAACCGGTATCTAATACCCTGGTGCTACTAGGAGTACTAGTAAAGTACACATCAACACAATGTATATCCAATATACTTCTATCGACCTTGCCAGCCTTCTCATCTACCAAGTATCTAGGGTAATTCTGCTCCAGTGGTTATTCCCCTTATCACAGAAGCACTTAGTCTCGGGTTTTTGGGTTCAACCTTGGGTTTCTTCACTAGAGCAGCAGCTGATTTGCCGTTTCATGAAGTATCCCTTTGTTCCCTTGCCCTTCTTGAAACTAGTGGTCTCACTGACCATCAACGATTGATGCTCCTTCTTGATTTCTACTTTCGTGGTGTCAAACATCGCGAATACCTCAAGGATCATCATCTCTATCCTTGATATGTTTTAGTTCATCACGAAGCTCTAGCAGCTTGGTGGCAATGACTTTGGGGAAACATCACTATCTCATCTGGAAGATCAACTCCCACTCGATTCAAGTGATTGTTGCACTCAGACAATCTGAGCACAAGCTCAACGATTGAGCTTTTCTCCCTTAGTTTGCAGGCTAAGAAAATCGTCGGAGGTCTTATACCTCTTGACACGGGCACGAGCCTGAAATCCCAATTTCAGCCCTCAAAACATCTCATATGTTTCGCGATGTTTCAAAAACATCTTTGGTGCCTCAATTCTAAACCGTTTAACTGAACTATCACGTAGTTATCAAAACGTGTATGTCAGATGTTCGCAACATCCACAGACAACGTTCGAGGTTCAACACACTGAGCAGTGCATTAAGGACATAAGCTTTCTACTGTCCGCATAATTGCTACTTTCAACTTTCAAACTATATTTTCTCTAGGAACATATCTAAAACAGTAGAACTAAAGCGCGAGCTACGACATAATTTGCAAATGGTCTTTTGACTATGTTCAGGATAATTAAGTTCATCTTATGAACTCCCACTTAGATAGACATCCCTCTGGTCATCTAAGTGATTACATGATCCGAGTCAACTAGGCCGTGTCCGATCATCACGTGAGACGGACTAGTCATCATCGGTGAACATCTTCATGTTGATCGTATCTACTATACGACTCATGCTCGACCTTTCGGTCTCCGTGTTCCGAGGCCATGTCTGTACATGCTAGGCTCGTCAAGTTAACCCTAAGTGTTTTCGTTGTGTAAAACTGTCTTACACCCGTTGTATGTGAACGTAAGAATCCATCACACCCGATCATCACGTGGTGCTTAGAAGCGACGAACTGTAGCAACGGTGCACAGTTAGGGGAGAACACTTCTTGAAATTTTGTAAGGGATCATCTTATTTACTACCGTCATCCTAAGTAAACAAGATGCATAAACATGATAAACATCACATGCAATCAAATAGTGACATGATATGGCCAATATCATTTTGCTCCTTTTGATCTTCATCTTCGGGGCTCCATGATCATCATCATCACCGGCATGACACCATGATCTCCATCATCATGATCTCCATCATCGTGTCTTCATGAAGTTGTCTCGCCAACTATTACTTCTACTACTATGACTACCGGTTAGCAATAAAGTAAAGTAATTACATGGCGTTGTTCAATGACTCGCAGGTCATACAATAAATAAAGACAACTCCTATGGCTCCTGCCGGTTGTCATACTCATCGACATGCAAGTCGTGAATCCTATTACAAGAACATGATCAATCTCATACATCACATATCATTCATCACATTCTTCTTGGCCATATCACATCACAAAGCATACCCTGCAAAAACAAGTTAGACGTCCTCTAATTGTTGTTTGCATGTTTTACGTGGCTGCTATGGGTTTCTAGCAAGAACGTTTCTTACCTACGCAAGACCACAACGTGATATGCCAATTGCTATTTACCCTTCATAAGGACCCTTTTCATCGAATCCGTTCCGACTAAAGTGGGAGAGACAGGCACCCGCTAGCCACCTTATGCACCAAGTGCATGTCAATCGGTGGAACCTGTCTCACGTAAGAGTACGTGTAAGGTCGGTCCGGGCCGCTTCATCCCGCAATACCGTCGAAACAAGATTGGACTAGTAACGGTAAGCATATTGAACAACATCAACGCCCACAACTACTTTGTGTTCTACTCGTGCAAAGAATCTACGCAATAGACCTAGCTCATGATGCCACTGTTAGGGAACGTAGCAGAAATTCAAAATTTTCCTACGTGTCACCAAGATCTATCTATGGAGAAACCAGCAACGAGGGGAAGGAGAGTGCATCTACATACCCTTGTAGATCGCTAAGCGGAAGCGTTCAAGTGAACGGGGTTGATGGAGTCGTACTCGTCGTGATTCAAATCACCGATGATCAAGTGCCGAACGCACGGCACCTCCGCGTTCAACACACGTACAGCCCGGTGACGTCTCCCACGCCTTGATCCAGCAAGGAGAGAGGGAGAGGTTGAGGAAGACTCCATCCAGCAGCAGCACAATGGCGTGGTGGTGGTGGAGGAGCGTGGCAATCCCGCAGGGCTTCGCCAAGCACCATGGGAGAGGAGGAGGAGGGAGAGGGGTAGGGCTGCACCAAGAGGAGAGGTTCTCATGTGTTATGGGCAGCCCCAGGCCTCTATTTATATAGGGGAGAAGGGGGCTGCGCCCCCTTTAGGGTTTCCCACCCCAAGGGGTGCGGCCAGCCCTAGATGGGACTTGGGGAGGCGGCCAAGAGGGGAAGAGAGGGGAGGCGCCCACTAGGTGGGCCTTAAGGCCCATCTGGACTAGGGTTTGCCCCCTCCCACTCTCCCTTGCGCCTTGGCCCCCTTGTGGGGGGCGCACCAGCCCTCCTAGGGGCTGGTCCCCTCCCACACTTGGCCCACGCAACCTTCTGGGGCAGGTGGCCCCACTTGGTGGACCCCCGGGACTCTCCCGGTGGTCCCGGTACATTACCGATATCGCCCGAAACTTTTCCGGTGACCAAAACAGGACTTCCCATATATAAATCTTTACCTTCGGACCATTCCGGAACTCCTTGTGACGTCCGGGATCTCATCCGGGACTCCGAACAACATTCGGTAACCACATACAAGCTTCCTTTATAACCCTAGCGTCACCGAACCTTAAGTGTGTAGACCCTACGGGTTCGGGAGACATGTAGACATGACCGAGACGTTCTCCGGTCAATAACCAACAGCGGGATCTGGATACCCATGATGTCTTCCACATGTTCCACGATGATCTCATCGGATGAACCACGATGTCAAGGACTTAATCAATCCCGTATTCAATTCCCTTTGTCTATCGGTATGTTACTTGCCCGAGACTCGATCGTCGGTATCCAATACCTTGTTCAATCTCGTTACCGGCAAGTCACTTTACTCGTTCCGTAACACATCATCCCGTGATCAACTCCTTGGTCACATTGCACATATG
Organism: Triticum aestivum; assembly: GCF_018294505.1. Taxonomy (NCBI): domain Eukaryota; kingdom Viridiplantae; phylum Streptophyta; class Magnoliopsida; order Poales; family Poaceae; genus Triticum; species Triticum aestivum. Next base: position 428,846,593 of record NC_057806.1, read on the forward strand.
ATGATGTCCTACCGAGTGGGCCCAGAGATACCTCTCCGTTTACACGGAGTGACAAATCCCAGTCTCGATCCGCATAAAACAATAGATACTTTCGAAGATACCTGTAGTGCACCTTTATAGTCACCCAGTTACGTTGTGACGTTTGATACACCCAAAGCACTCCTACGGTATCCAGGAGTTACACGCTCTCATGGTCGAAGGAAGAGATACTTGACATTGGCAAAGCTCTAGCAATTGAACTACACGATCTTTGTGCTAGGCTTAGGATTGGGTCTTGTCCATCACATCATTCTCCTAATGATGTGATCCCGTTATCAACGACATCCAATGTCCATAGCCAGGAAACCATGACTATCTGTTGATCACAACGAGCTAGTCAACTAGAGGCTCACTAGGGACATATTGTGGTCTATGTATTCACACGTGTATTACGATTTCTGGATAATACAGTTATAGCATGAATAAAAGACTATTATCATGAACAAAGAAATATAATAATAACACTTTTATTATTGGCTCTAGGGCATATTTCCAACATCCAAGTCCTAGTAGGAGTCCACCAAGAGGGGAGGAAGGGAGAAGGAAGTGGAGGAGAAGGAAAGGTGGCCGGCCCCCTTTTCCCTAGTTCAATTCGGACTAGAGGGGAGGGGGGGCGCAGCAGCCCCTTGGCCCTTTCTCCTCTTCCCACTAAAGCCCATCAAGGCCCATTGCTTCTCCCGTAACTACCCGGTACTCCGAAAAATACCCGAATCACTCGGAACCTTTCCGATGTCCGAATATAGTCGTCCAATATATCGATCTTTACGTCTCGACCATTTCGAGACTCCTCGTCATGTCCCCGATCTCATCCGGGACTCCGAACTCCTTCGGTACATCAAAACTCATAAACTCATAATATAACTATCATCGAAACCTTAAGCGTGCGGACCCTACGGTTCGAGAACAATGTAGACATGACTGAGACACGTCTCCGGTCAATAACCAATAGCGGGACCTGGATGCCCATATTGGCTCCTACATATTCTACGAAGATCTTTATCGGTCAGACCGCATAACAACATGCGTTGTTCCCTTTGTCATCGGTATGTTACTTGTCCGAGATTCGATCGTCGGTATCCAATACCTAGTTCACTCTCGTTACCGGCAAGTCTCTTTACTCGTTCCGTAATACATCATCTCACAACTAACTTATTAGTTGCAATGCTTGCAAGGCTTATGTGATGTGCATTACCGAGAGGGCCCAGAGATACCTCTCCGACAATCGGAGTGACAAATCCTAATCTCGAAATACGCCAACCCAACATGTACCTTTGGAGACACCTGTAGTGCTCCTTTATAATCACCCAGTTACATTGTGACGTTTGGTAGCACCCAAAGTGTTCCTCCGGCAAACGGGAGTTGCATAATCTCATAGTCATAGGAACATCTATAAGTCATGAAGAAAGCAATAGCAACATACTAAATGATCGGGTGCTAAGCTAATGGAATGGGTCATGTCAATCAGATCATTCAACCAATGATGTGATCTCGTTAATCAAATAACAACTCTTTTTTCCATGGTTAGGAAACATAACCATCTTTGATTAACGAGCTAGTCAAGTAGAGGCATACTAGTGACACTCTGTTTGTCTATGTATTCACACATGTATTATGTTTCCGGTTAATACAATTCTAGCATGAATAATAAACATTTATCATGATATAAGGAAATAAATAATAACTTTATTATTGCCTCTAGGGCATATTTCCTTCAGTCTCCCACTTGCACTAGAGTCAATAATCTAGATCACATCACCATGTTATTAACATCGATAGTTCACATCATCATGTGATTAACACCCATAGTTCACATCGCCATGTGACCAGCACCCAAAGGGTTTACTAGATTCGGTAATCTAGTTCACATCGCTATGTGATTAACACCCAAAGAGTACTAAGGTGTGATCATGTTTTGCTTGTGAGAGAATCTTAGTCAACGGTCTTTTACATTCGGATCCGTTATGTATTTTGCAATTTTCTATGTCTACAATGCTCTGCGTGGAGCTACTCTAGCTAATTGCTCCCACTTTCAATATGTATCTAGATCGAGACTTAGATTCATCCAGATCAGTGTCAAAACTTGCATCGACGTAACCCTTTACGGCGAACCTTTTTGTCACCTCCATAATCGAGAAACATATCCTTATTCCACTAAGGATAATTTTGACCGCTGTCCAGTGATCTACTCCAAGATCACTATTGTACTCCCATGCCAATTAGTGTAGGGCATACAATAGATCTGGTACACAACATGGCATACTTTATAGAACCTATGACTGAGGCATAGGGAATGACTTTCATTCTCTTTCTATCTTCTGCCGTGGTCGGGCTTTGAGTCTTACTCAACTTCACACCTTGTAACACAGGCAAGAAACTTTTTCTTTGACTGTTCCATTTTGAACAACTTCAAAATCTTGTCAAGGTATGTACTCATTGAAAAACTTATCAAGCGTCTTGATCTATCTCTATAGATCTTGAAGCTCAATATGTAAGCAGCTTCACCGAAGTCTTTCTTTGAAAAACTCCTTTCAAACACTCCTTTATGCTTTATAGAATAATTCTACATTATTTCCGATCAACAATATGTCATTCACATATACTCATCAGAAATGCTGTAGTGCTCCCACTCACTTTCTTGTAAATACAGGCTTCACCGCAAGTCTGTATAAAACTACATGCTTTGATCATACTATCAAAGCGTTTATTCCAACTCCAAGAGGCTTGCACCAGTCCATAAATGGATCGCTGGAGCTTGCACACTTTGTTATCTCCCTTTGGATCGACAAAACCTTCTGGTTGCATCATATACAACTCTTCTTCCAGAAATCCATTCAGGAATGCAGTTTTGTTTATCCATTTGCCAAATTTCATAAGATGCAGCAATTTGCTAACATGATTCGGACAGACTTAAGCATAGATACGAGAGAGAAACTCTCATCGTAGTCAACACCTTGAACTTGTCGAAAAACCTTTTTGCGACAATTCTAGCTTTGTAGATAGTAACACTACTATCAACGTCCGTCTTCCTCTTGAAGATCCATTTAATCTCAATGGCTTGCCGGTCATTGGGCAAGTCAATCAAAGTCCATACTTTGTTCTCATACATGGATCTCATCTCAGATTTCATGGCCTCAAGCCATTTTGCGGAATCTGGGCTCACCATCGCTTCCTCATAGTTCGCAAGTTCGTCATGGTCTAGTAACATGACTTCCAGAACAGGATTACCGTACCACTCTGGTGCGGATCTCACTCTGGTTTACCTACGAGATTCGGTAGTAACTTGATCTGAAGTTTCATGATCATCATCATTAGCTTCCTCACTAATTGGTGTAGGTGTCACAGAAACCGGTTTCTGTGATGTACTACTTTCCAATAAGGGAGGAGGTACAGTTACCTCATCAAGTTCTAGTTTCCTCCCACTCACTTCTTTCGAGAGAAACTCCTTCTCTAGAAAGTTTCCGAATTTAGCAACAAAAGTCTTGCCTTCGGTCTTGTGATAGAAGGTGTATCCAATAGTTTCTTTTTGGATATCCTATGAAGACACATTTCTCCAATTTGGGTTCGAGCTTATCAGGTTGAAGCTTTTTCACATAAGCATCGCAGCCCCAAACTTTCAGAAATGACAACTTTGGTTTCTTGCCAAACCACAGTTCATAAGGCGTCGTATCAACGGATTTTGATGGTGCCCTATTTAACGTGAATGCAGCTGTCTCTAATGCATAACCCCAAAACGATAGTGGTAGATCGGTAAGATACATCATAGATTGCACTATATCCAATAAAGTACGGTTATGACGTTCGGACACACCATTATGCTGTGGTGTTTCAGGTGGCGTGAGTAGTGAAACTATTTCACATTGTTTTAACTGAAGACCAAACTCGTAACTCAAATATTTTACCTCTGTGATCATATCATAGAAACTTTTATTTTCTTGTCACGATGATTTTCCACTTCACTCTGAAATTCTTTGAACTGTTCAAATGTTTCAGACTTATGTTTCATCAAGTAGATATCCCCATATCTGCTCGAATCATCTTGTGAAGGTCAGAAAATAATGATACCTGATGTAAGCCTTAATATTCATCGGACCACATACATCAGTATGTATGATTTTCAACAAATCTGTTGCTTGCTTCATTGTTCCGGAGAACGGCGTTTCAGTCATCTTGCCCATAAGGCATGGTTCGCAAGCATCAAGTGATTCATAATCAAGTGATTCCAAAATCCCATCAGCATGGAGTTTCTTCGTGCGCTTTACACCAATATGACCTAAACGGCAGTGCCACAAATAAGTTGCACTATCATTATTAACTTCACATCTTTTGGTTTCAATATTATGAATATGTGTATCACTAAGATCGAGATCCAATGAACTATTTTCATTGGGTGTGTAACCATATAAGGTTTTATTCATGTAAACAGAACAACAATTTATTCTTTTACTTAAATGAATAACCGTATTACAACAAACATGATCAAATCATATTCATGCTCAACGCAAACACCAAATAACACTTATTTAGGTTCAACACTAATCCCGAAATTATAGGGAGTGTGCGATGATGATCATATTAATCTTGGAACCACTTCCAACACACATCGTCACTTCACCCTTAACTAGTCTCTGTTTATTCTGCAACTCCCGTTTCGAGTTACTAATCTTAGCAACTGAACTAGTATCAAATACTTAGGGTTTGCTATAAACACTAGTAAAGTACACATCAATAACATGTATATCAAATATACTTATGTTCACTTTGCCATCCTTTTTATCCGCCAATCACTTGGGGTAGTTCTGCTTTCAGTGACCAGTCCCTTTGCAGTAGAAGCACTTAGTCTCAGGCTTAGGATCAGACTTGGGCTTCTTCACTTGAGCAGCAACTTGCTTGCCGTTGAAGTTCCCCTTCTTCCCTTTGCCCTTTTCTTGAAACTAGTGGTCTTGTCAACCATCAACACTTGATGTTTTTCTTGATTTCTACCTTCGTTGATTTTAGCATCACGAAGAGCTTGGGAGTTGTTTCCGTTATCCCTTGCATATTATAGTTCATCATGAAGTTCTACTAACTTGGTGATGGTGACTAGAGAATTCTGTCAATCACTATCTTATCTGGAAGATTAACTCCCACTTGATTCAAGCGATTGTAGTACCCAGACAATCTGAGCACATGCTCACTAGTTGAGCGATTCTCCTCCATCTTTTACCTTTAGAACTTGTTGGAGACTTCATATCTCTCAACTCGGGTATTTGCTTGAAATATTAACTTCAACTCCTGGAACATCTCATATGGTCCATGACGTTCAAAACATTTTTGAAGTCCCGATTCTAAGCCATTAAGCATGGTGCACTAAACTATCAAGTAGTCATCATATTGAGCTAGCCAAACGTTCATAACGTCTGCATCTGCTCCTGCAATAGGTCTGTCACCTAGCGGTGCATCAAGGACATAATTTTTCTGTGCAGCAATGAGGATAAACCTCAGATCACGGATCCAATCCGCATCATTGCTGCTAACATCTTTCAACACAATTTTCCCTAGGAACATATCAAAATAAACACAAGGAAGCAACAACGCGAGCTATTGATCTACAACATAATTTGCAAAATACTACCAGGACTAAGTTCATGATAAATTTAAGTTCAAATTAATCATATTACTTAAGAACTCCCACTTAGATAGACATCCCTCTAATCCTCTAAGTGATCACGTGATCCAAATCAACTAAACCATGTCCGATCATCACGTGAGATGGAGTAGTTTCATTGGTGAACATCACTATGTTGATCATACCTACTATATGATTCACGCTCGACCTTTCGGTCTTCGTGTTCCAAGGCCATATCTGCATATGCTAGGCTCGTCAAGTATAACCCGAGTATTCTGCGTGTGCAAAACTGGCTTGCACCCGTTGTAGATGGACGTAGAGCTTATCACACCCGATCATCACGTGGTGTCTGGGCACGACGAACTTTGGCAATGATGCATACTCAGGGAGAACACTTCTTGATAATTTAGTGAGAGATCATCTTATAATGCTACCATCAATCAAAGCAAGATAAGATGCATAAAGGATAAACATCACATGCAATCAATATAAGTGATATGATATGGCCATCATCATCTTGTGCTTGTGATCTCCATCTCCGAAGCACCGTCGTGATCACCATCGTCACCGGCGCGACACCTTGATCTCCATCGTAGCATCGTTGTCGTCTCGCCAATCTTATGCTTCTACGACTATCGCTACCGCTTAGTGATAAAGTAAAGCATTACATCGCGATTGCATTGCATACAATAAAGCGACAACCATATGGCTCCTGCCAGTTGCCGATAACTCGGTTACAAAACATGATCATCTCATACAATAAAATTTAGCATCATGTCTTGACCATATCACATCACAACATGCCCTGCAAAAACAAGTTAGACGTCCTCTACTTTGTTGTTGCAAGTTTTACGTGGCTGCTACGGGCTTAAGTAAGAACCGATCTCACCTACGCATCAAAACCACAACGATAGTTTGTCAATTTGACTCCGTTTTAACCTTCGCAAGGACCGGGCGTAGCCACACTTGGTTCAACTAAAGTTGGAGAGACTGTCGCCCGCAAGCCACCTATGTGCAAAGCACGTCGGGAGAACCGGTCTCGCGTAAGCGTACGTGTAATGTCGGTTCGGGTCGTCTCGTCCAACAATACCGCCGAACCAAAGTATGACATGCTGGTAGGCAGTTTGACTTATATCACCCACAACTCACTTGTGTTCTACTCGTGCATATAACATCAAACCATAAAACCTAGGCTCGGATGCCACTGTTGGGGAACGCAGTAATTTCAAAAAAATTCCTACGTACACGCAAGATCATGGTGATGCATAGCAACGAGAGGGGAGTGTATGATCTATGTACCCTTGTAGATCGCAACGGAAGCGTTGACACAACGTAGAGGAAGTAGTTGTACGTCTTCCCGATCCGACCGATCCAAGCACCGTTACTCCGGCGCCTCCAAGTTCTTGGCACACGTACAGCTCGATGACGCTCCCCGGGCTCCGATCCAGCAAAGCTTCGGGGATGAGTTCCGTCAGCACAACGGCGTGGTGACGATGATGATGTTCTACCGACGCAGGGCTTCGCCTAAGCACTACAACGATATGACCGAGGTGGAATATGGTGGTAGGGGGCACCGCACACGGCTAAGGAACGATCACGATGATCAACTTATGTGTCTAGACGTGCCCCCCTGCCCCCGTATATAAAGGAGCAAGGGGGAGGAGGCCGGCCCTAGGAGAGGCGCGCCAGGTGTGGAGTCCTACTAGGACTCCAAGTCCTAGTAGGAGTCCACCAAGAGGGGAGGAAGGGAGAAGGAAGTGGAGGAGAAGGAAAGGTGGTCGGCCCCCTTTTCCCTAGTTCAATTCGGACTAGAGGGGAGGGGGGGCGCAGCAGCCCCTTGGCCCTTTCTCCTCTTCCCACTAAAGCCCATCAAGGCCCATTGCTTCTCCCGTAACTACCCGGTACTCCGAAAAATACCCGAATCACTCGGAACCTTTCCGATGTCCGAATATAGTCGTCCAATATATCGATCTTTACGTCCCGACCATTTCGAGACTCCTCGTCATGTCCCCGATCTCATCCGGGACTGCGAACTCCTTCGGTGCATCAAAACTCATAAACTCATAATATAACTGTCATCGAAACCTTAAGCGTGCGGACCCTACGGTTCGAGAACAATGTAGACATGACCGAGACACTTCTCCGGTCAATAACCAATAGCGGGACCTGGATGCCCATATTGGCTCCTACATATTCTACGAAGATCTTTATCGGTCAGACCGCATAACAACATACGTTGTTCCCTTTGTCATCGGTATGTTACTTGTCCGAGATTCGATCGTCGGTATCCAATACCTAGTTCACTCTCGTTACCGGCAAGTCTCTTTACTCGTTCCGTAATACATCATCTCACAACTAACTTATTAGTTGCAATGCTTGCAAGGCTTATGTGATGTGCATTACCGAGAGGGCCCAGAGATACCTCTCCGACAATTGGAGTGACAAATCCTAATCTTGAAATACACCAACCCAACATGTACCTTTGGAGACACCTGTAGTGCTCCTTTATAATCACCCAGTTACGTTGTGACGTTTGGTAGCACCCAAAGTGTTCCTTCCGCAAACGGGAGTTGCATAATCTCATAGTCATAGGAACATGTATAAGTCATGAAGAAAGCAATAGCAACATACTAAATGATCGGGTGCTAAGCTAATGGAATGGGTCATGTCAATCAGATCATTCAACCAATGATGTGATCTCGTTAATCAAATAACAACTCTTTTGTCCATGGTTAAGAAACATAACCATCTTTGATTAACGAGCTAGTCAAGTAGAGGCATACTAGTGACACTCTGTTTGTCTATGTATTCACACATGTATTATGTTTCCGGTCAATACAATTCTAGCATGAATAATAAACATTTATCATGATATAAGGAAATAAATAATAACTTTATTATTGCCTCTAGGGCATATTTCCTTCACCGGCGCCCCCCCAGGGCCCCTATATATAGTGGAGGGGAGGGAGGGCAGCAGCACCCCAAGCCTTGGCGCCTCCCTCCCTCCCGTGACACCTCTTCCTCCCCGCTTGCGCTTAGCGAAGACCTGCCGGGATCCCGCTACTTCCACCACCACGCCGTCGTGCTGCTGAATCTCCATCAACTTCTCCTCCCCCTTGCTGGATCAAGAAGGAGGAGACGTCTTTGCTTCGTACGTATGTTGAACGCGGAGGTGCCGTCCGTTCGGCGCTAGGATCATCGGTGATTTGGATCACGACGAGTACGACTCCATCAACCTCGTTCTCTTGAACGCTTCCGCTTAGCGGTCTTCAACGGTATGAAGATGCACTCCCTCTCTCTCGTTGCTAGATGACTCCATAGATTGATCTTGGTGATGCGTAGAAAGTTTTAAATTTCTGCTATGATCCCTAACAGTGGCATCATGAGCTAGGTCTATGCGTAGATTCTATGCACGAGTAGAACACAAAGTACTTGTGGGCGATGATTTGTTCAATTTGCTTGCCGTTACTAGTCTTATCTTGATTCGGCGGCATTGTGGGATGAAGCGGCCCGGACCGACCTTACACGTACACTTACGTGAGACAGGTTCCACCGACTGACATGCACTTGATGCATAAGGTGGCTGGCGGGTGTCTGTCTCTCCCACTTTAGTCGGATCGGATTCGATGAAAAGGGTCCTTATGAAGGGTAAATAGCAATTGGCATATCACGGTTGTGGTTTTGCGTAGGTAAGAAACGTTCTTGCTAGAAACCCATAGCAGCCACATAAAACATGCAACAACAAGTAGAGGACGTCTAACTTGTTTTTGCAGGGTATGCTATGTGATGTGATATGGCCAGAAGGATGTGATGAATGATATATGTGATGTATGAGATTGATCATGTTCTTGTAATAGGAATCACGACTTGCATGTCGATGAGTATGACAACAGGCAGGAGCCATAGGAGTTGTCTTAATTTATTTATGACTTGCGTGTCAATGAAAATGCCATGGAATTACTTTACTTTATTGCTAACCGTTAGCCATAGTAGTAGAAGTAGTAGTTGGCGAGGCAACTTCATGAAGACACGATGATGGAGATCATGATGATGAAGATCATGGTGTCATGCCGGTGACGATGGTGTTCATGCCGCGCCTCGAAGATGGAGATCAAAGGCGCAAGATGATATTGGCCATATCATGTCACTTTATGATTTGCATGTGATGTTTGTCATGTTTACATCTTATTTGCTTAGAACGACGGTAGCATAAATAAGATGATCCCTCGCAATAATTTCAAGAAAGTGTCCCCCCTAACTGTGCACCGTTGCTAAGGTCCGTTGTTCCGAAGCACCACATGATGATCGGGTGTGATAGGTTCTAACATTCGCATACAACGGGTGTAAGCCAGATTTACACACGCAATACACTTAGGTTAACTTGACGAGCCTAGCATATACAGACATGGCCTCAGAACACGGAAGACCTAAAGGTCGAACATGAGTCGTATAGTGGATACGATCAACATGAGGATGTTCATCGATGATGACTAGTCCGTCTCACGTGATGATCGGACACGGCCTAGTTGACTTGGATCATGTATCACTTAGATGACTAGAGGGATGTCTATCTAAGTGGGAGTTCATTGAATAATTTGATTAGATGAACTTAATTATCATGAACATAGTCAAAAGGTCTTTGCAAATTATGTCGTAGCTCACGCTTTGGTTCTACTGTTTTAGATATGTTCCTAGAGAAAATTTAGTTGAGAGTTGGCAGTAGCAATTATGCGGACTGGGTCAGTGAACTGAGGATTGTCCTCATTGCTGCACAGAAGGGTTATGTCCTTAATGCACCGCTCAGTGTGTTGAACCTCGAGCATCGTCTATAGATGTTGGGAAACATCTGACATACACGTTTTGATGACTACGTGATAGTTCATTACGTAATACTAACGGTTTAGAATTGTGGCACCAAAGACGTTTTTGAAACGTCGCAGAACATATGAGATGTTCCAAAGACTGAAATTGGAATTTCAGACTAGTGCCCACGTTAAGAGGTATGAGACCTCTGACAAGTTTCTTAAGCCTGCAAACTAAGGGAGAAAAGCTCAATCGTTGAGCATGTGCTCAAATTGTCTGAGTACTACAATTGCTTGAATCAAGTGGGAGTTCATCTTCCAGATGAGATAGTGATGGTTCTCCATAGTCACTGCCACCAAGCTATTGGAGCTTAGTGATGAACTAGAACATATCAGGGATAGACATGATGATCCTTGAGCAATTCGCGATGTTTGACACCGTGAAAGTAGAAATCAAGTAGGAGCATCAATTGTTGATGGTTAGTAAAACCACTAGTTTCAAGAAGGGCATGGGAAAGAAGGGATACTTCATGAAACGGCAAATCAGTTGCTGCTCTAGTGAAGAAACCCAAGGTTGAACCCAAACCCAAGACTAAGTGCTTCTGTAATGAGGGGAACGGTCACTGAAGCAGAACTACCCTAGATACTTGGTAGATGAGAAGGCTGGCAAGGTCGACAGAAGTATTTTGAATATATGTTATATTATTGTGTACTTTACTAGTACTTCTAGTAGCACCAGGGAGATAAATACCGGTTCGGTTGCTAAGCATTAGTAACTCGAAATAAAAGGCTGCGGAGACTAGCTAAAGGTGAGATGACGATATGTGTTGGAAGTGTTTCCAAGGTTGATGTGATCAAACATCGCACGCTCCCTCTACCATCGGGATTGGTGTTAAACCGAAATAATTGTTATTTGGTGTTTGCGTTGAGCATAGACATGATTGGATTATGTTTATCGCCACACGATTATTCATTTAAGGAGAATAATGGTTACTCTGTTTATTTGAATAATACCTTCAATGGTCTTGCACCTAAAATTAATGGTTTATTGAATCTCGATCGTAGTGATACACATGTTCATGCCAAAAGATATAATATAGTAATGATAGTACCACATACTTGTGGCACTGCCATTTGAGTCATGTTGGTATAAAACGCATGAAGAAGCTCCATGTTGATGGATCTTTGGACTCACTCGTTTTTGAAAAGATTGAGACATGCAAACCATTTCTATTGGTAGATATGCATGAAGAAACTCCATGCATATGGATCGTTTGGACTCACTTGATTTTGAATCACTTGAGACATGCAAATCATACCACATGGGCAAGATGACTGAAAGGCCTTGTTTTCAGTAAGATGGAGCAAGAAAGTAACTTGTTGGAAGTAATACATTTTGATGTGTGCAGTCCAATGAGTGCTGAGGCACGCAGTGGATATCGTTATGTTCTTACTTCACAGATGATTTGAGTAGATGCTGAGTATATTTACTTGATGAAACACAAGTCTGAATTATTGAAAGGTTTAAGTAATTTCAGAGTGAAGTTGAAGATTGTCGTGACAAGATGATAAAATGTCTATGATATGATCATAGAGATGAATATCTGAGTTACGAGTTTGGCACACAATTAAGACATTGTGGAAATTGTTTCACAACTAATACCGCCTGGACCACCATAGTGTGATGGTGTGTCCGAACATCACAACTGCACCCTATTGGATATGGTGCATACCATGATGTCTCTTATCGAATTACCACTATCGTTTATGGGTTAGGCATTAGAGACAACCGCACTCACTTTAAATAGGGCACCACACAATTCCGTTGAGACGACACCGTATGAACTATGGTTTAGAGAAACATAAGCTGTCGTTTCTTGAAAGTTTGGGGCTGCGATGCTTATGTGAAAAAGTTTCAGGCTGATAAGCTCGAACCCAAAGCGGATAGATGCATCTTCATAGAATACCCAAAAATAGTTGGGTATACCTCCTATTTTAGATCCGGAAGCAAAAGTGATTGTTTCTAGAAACGGGTCCTTTCTCGAGGAAAAGTTTCTCTCGAAAGAATTGAGTGGGAGGATGGTGGAGACTTGATGAGGTTATTGAACCGTCACTTCAACTAGTGTGTAGCAGGGCACAGGAAGTTGTTCCTGTGGCACCTACACCAATTGAAGTGGAAGCTTATGATAGTGATCATGAAACTTTGGATCAAGTCACTACCAAACCTCATAGGTCGACATGGATGCATACTACTTCAGAGTGGTACGTAATCCTATCTTGGAAGTCATGTTGCTAGACAACAATAAACCTACGAGCTATGGAGAAGTGATGGTGGGCCCAGATTCCGAAGAATGGCTAGAGGCCATTAAATCCAAGAGAGGATCCATGTATAAATCAAAGTATAGACTTTGAAAGAACTACTTGATGGTCGTAAGGCTGTTGGGTGCAGATGGATTTTAAAAGGAAGACGGACAATGATGGTAAGTGTCACCATTAAGAAAGCTCGACCTGTCGTTAAGATGTTTCCCGACAAGTTCAAGGAGTTGACTACGATGAGACTTTTTCACTCGTAGCAATGCTAAGAGTCTGTTGGAATTACGTTAGCAGTTACTGCATTATTTATGAAATCTTGCAGATAGGATGTCAAAACATTGTTTCCTCGACGTTTTTCTTGAGGAAAGGTTGTATGTGATACAACCAGAAGGTTTTGTCAATCCTGAAAGATGCTAACAAGTATGCAAAGCTCCAGCAATCCTTCTAAGGACTGGAGTAGGCATCTCGGAGTTGGAATGTATGCTTTGATGAGATGATCAAAGATTTTGGGTTTATACAAAGTTTATGAGAAACTTGTATTTCCAAAGAAGTGAGTGGGAGCACTATAGAATTTTTGATGAGTATATGTTATTAACATATTGTTGATCAGAAATGATGTAGAATTTCTGGAAAGCATGCAGGGTTATTTGAAAAGTGTTTTTCAATGGAAAACCTGGATTAAGCTACTTGAACATTGAGCATCAAGATCTATAAGGATAGATAAAAACGCTTAATATTACTTCCAAATGAATACATACCGTGACAAGATTTTGAAGGAGTTCAAAATAGATCAGCAAAGAAGGAGTTCTTGGCTGTGTTACAAGGTGTGAGTATTGAGTAAGACTCAAGACCTGACCACGGCAGAAGAGAGAGAAAGGACGAAGGTTGTCCCCTATGCTTTAGACGTAGGCTCTACAGTATGCTATGCTGTATACCGCACCTGAAGTGTGCCTTGCCATGAGTTAGTCAAGGGGTACAAGAGTGATCTAGGAATGGATCACATGACAGCAGTCAAACTTATCCTTAGTAACTAGCGGACTAAGGAATTTTCTCGATTATGGAGGTGGTAAAAGAGTTCGTCGTAAAGGGTTACGTCGATGCAAACTTTGACACTAATCCAGATGACTCTGAGTAGTGAACCGGATTCGTATAGTAGAACAGTTATTTGGAATAGCTCCAAGTAGCGCGTGGTAGCTGCATCTACAAGATGACATAGAGATTTGTAAAGCACACATGGATCTGAAAGGTTTAGACTCATTGACTAATAAACCTCTCTCACAAGCGACATATGAACAAACCCCATGGGTGTTGGATTCATTACAATCACATAGTGATGTGAACTAGATTATTGACTCTAGTGCAAGTGGGAGACTGTTGGAAATATGCCCTAGAGGCAATAATAAAATGGTTATTGTTGTATTTCCTTGTTCATCATAATTGTCTATTGTTGATGCTATAATTGTATTAACCGAAAACCATAATACATGTGTGAATACATAGACCACAACATGTCCCTAGTAAGCCTCTAGTTGACTAGCTCGTTGATCAATAAATGGTCATGGTTTTCTAACCATGGACATTGGATGTCATTGATAACGGGATCACATCATTAGGAGAATGATGTGATGGACAAGACCCAATCTTAAGCGTAGCACAAGATCGTGTAGTTCGTTTGCTAAAGCTTTTCTAATGTCAAGTATCATTTCCTTAGACCATGAGATTGTGAAACTCCCGGATACCGTAGGGATGCTTTGGGTGCACCAAACGTCACAACGTAACTGGGTGGCTATAAAGGTGCACTACGGGTATCTCCGAAAGTGTCTGTTGGGTTGGCACGAATCGAGACTGGGATTTGTCACTCCGTGTAAATGGAGAGGTATCTCTGGGCCCACTCGGTAGGACATCATCATAATGTGCACAATGTGACCAAGGAGTTGATCACGGGATGATGTGTTACGGAACGAGTAAAGAGACTTGCCAGAAACGAGATTGAACAAGGTATCGGGATACCGACGATCGAATCTCGGGCAAGTACTATACCGATAGACAAAGGGAATTGTATACGGGATTGATTGAATCCTCGATATCGTGGTTCATCCGATGAGATCATCGTGGAGCATGTGGGAGCCAACATGGATATCCAGATCCCGTTGTTGGTTATTGGCCTGAGAGTTGTCTCTGTCATGTCTACGTGTCTCCCGAACCCGTAGGGTCTACACACTTAAGGTTCGGTGACGCTAGAGTTGTAGAGATATTAGTATGCGGTTAACCGAAAGTTGTTCGGAGTCCCGGATGAGACCCTGGACGTCACGAGGAGTTCCGGAATGGTCAGAAGGTAAAGATATATATATATAGGAAGTCCAGTTTTGGCCACCGGGAGAGTTTTGGGGTCACCGGTATTGTACCGGGACCACCGGAAGGGTCCCGAGGGTCCACCGGGTGGGGCCACCTGTCCCGGAGGGCCCCATGGGCTGAAGTGATGTGGGAACCAGCCCCTGGTAGGCTGGTGCGCCCCCCTTGGGCCTCCCTTGCGCCTAGGGTTGGAAACCCTAAAGGGGTGGGGGCGCCTCCACCTGGCTTAGGGGCCAAGCCAACCCCTAGGCCGCCGCCCCTCCCATTAGATGGGATCTCTAGGGGCCGGCACCCCCCAGGGCCCCTATATATAGTGGAGGGGAGGGAGGGCAGCAGCACCCCAAGCCTTGGCGCCTCCCTCCCTCCCGTGACACCTCTTCCTCCCTGCTTGCGCTTGGCGAAGCCCTGCCGGAATCCCGCTACTTCCACCACCACGCCGTTGTGCTGCTGGATCTCCATCAACTTCTCCTCCCCCTTTCTAGATCAAGAAGGAGGAGACGTCTCTGCTCCGTATGTGTGTTGAACGCGGAGGTGCCGTCCGTTCGGCGCTAGGATCATCGGTGATTTGGATCACGACGAGTACGACTCCATCAACCCCGTTCTCTTGAACGCTTCCGCTTAGCGATCTTCAAGGGTATGAAGATGCACTCCCTCTCTCTCGTTGCTAGATGACTCCATAGATTGATCTTGGTGATGCGTAGAAAATTTTAAATTTCTGCTACGATCCCTAACAGCCAGAAGGTTTTGTCGATCCAAAGGGAGCTAACAAAGTGTGCAAGCTCCAGCGATCCATTTATGGACTGGTGCAAGCCTCTCATAGTTGGAATAAACGCTTTGATAGTGTGATCAAAGCATTTGGTTTTGTACAGACTTTTGGACAAGCTTGTATTTACAAGAAAGTGAGTGGGAGCTCTGTAGCATTTCTGATATTATATGTGGATGACATATTATTGATTGGAAATGATATAGAATTTCTGGATAGCATAAAGGGATATTTGAATAAGAGTTTTTCAATGAAAGACCTCGGTGAAGCTGCTTACATATTGGGCATTAAGATCTATAGAGATAGATCAAGAAGCTTAATTGGACTTTCACAAAGCACATACCTTGACAAAGTTTTGAAGAAGTTCAAAATGGATCAGGCAAAGAAAGGGTTCTTGCCTGTGTTACAAGGTGTAAAGTTGAGTAAGACTCAATGTCCGACTACCGCAGAAGATAGAGAGAAAATGAAAGATGTTCCCTATGCTTCAGCCATAGGCTCTATCATGTATGCAATGCTGTGTACCAGACCTGATGTGTGCCTTGCTATAAGTCTAGTAGGGAGGTACCAAAGCAATCCTGGAGTGGATCACTGGGCAGCGGTCAAGAACATCGTAAAGTACCTGAAAAGGACTAAGGATATGTTTCTCGTATATGGAGGTGACAAAGAGCTCATCTAAATGGTTACGTTGATGCAAGCTTTGACACTGATCCGGACGATTCTAAATCGCAAACCGGATACGTGTTTATATTGAACGGTGGAGCTATCAGTTGGTGCAGTTCTAAACAAAGCGTCATGTCGGGATCTACATGTGAAGCGGAGTACATAGCTGCTTCGGAAACAGCAAATGAAGGAGTCTGGATGAAGGAGTTCATATCCGATCTAGGTGTCATACCTAGTGCATCGGGTCCAATGAAAATCTTTTGTGACAATACTGGTGCAATTGCCTTGGTGAAGGAATCCAGATTTCACAAGAGAACCAAGCACATCAAGAGACGCTTCAATTCCATTCGGGATTTAGTCCAAGTGGGACACATAGAAATTTGCAAGATACATATGGATCTGAATGTTGCAGACCCGCTGACTAAGCCTCTTCCACGAGCAAAACATGATCAGCATCAAGGCTCCATGGGTGTTAGAATCATTACTGTGTAATCTAGATTATTGACTCTAGTGCAAGTGGGAGACTGAAGGAAATATGCCCTAGAGGCAATAATAAAGTTATTATTTATTTCCTTATATCATGATAAATGTTTATTATTCATGCTAGAATTGTATTAACCGGAAACATAATACATGTGTGAATACATAGACAAACAGAGTGTCACTAGTATGCCTCTACTTGACTAGCTCGTTGATCAAAGATGGTTATGTTTCCTAGCCATAGACATGAGTTGTCATTTGGTTAACGGGATCGCATCATTAGGAGAATGATGTGATTGACCTGACCCATTCCATAAGCTTAGCACTTGATCATTTAGTTTGTTGCTATTGCTTTCTTCATAACTTATACATGTTCCTATGACTATGAGAATATGCAACTCCTGTTTACCGGAGGAACACTTTGTGTGCTACCAAACGTCACAACATAACTGGGTGATTATAAAGGTGCTCTACAGGTGTCTCCGAAGGTACTTGTTGGGTTGGCGTATTTCGAGATTAGGATTTGTCACTCCGACTGTCGAAGAGGTATCTCTGGGCCCTCTCGGTAATGCACATCACTTAAGCCTTGCAAACATTGCAACTAATGAGTTAGTCGCGGGATGATGTATTACGGAACGAGTAAAGAGACTTGCCGGTAATGAGATTGAACTAGGTATTGAGATACCGACGATCGAATCTCGGGCAAGTAACATACCAATGACAAAGGGAACAACGTATGTTGTTATGCGGTCTGACCGATAAAGATCTTCGTAGAAAATGTAGGAGCCAATATGAGCATCTAGGTTCCGCTATTGGTTATTGACCAGAGACATGTCTCGGTCATGTCTACATTGTTCTCGAACCCGTAGGGTCCGCACGCTTAACGTTACGATGACAGTTTCATTATGAGTTTATATATTTTGATGTACCAAAGGTTGTTCGGAGTCTCGGATATGATCACGGACATGTTGAGGAGTCTCGAAATGGTCGAGACATGAAGATTGATATATTGGAAGCCTATGTTTGGACATCGGAAGTGTTCCGGGTGAAATCGGCATTTTACCGAAGTACCGGGAGGTTACCGGAACCCCCCGGTAACCTAATGGGCCTTGATGGGCCTAGTGGAGGAAGTGGAGAGGAGGCCAAGGGGCAGCCACGCGCCCCTTCCCCCCAGTCCGAATTGGACAAGGAGGGGGGTCGGCGCCCCCCTTTCCTTTTCCCTCTCTCTCCTTTCCCCCCAAGTCCTAGTCCAACATGGAAGGGGGGAGTCCTACTCCGAGGAGGAGTAGGACTCCTCCTGGCGCGCCCCTTGCCTGGCCGCACCTCCTTCCCCTTGCTCCTTTATATACAGGGGCAGGGGGCACCCCAGACACAATAGTTGATCATTGATCTCTTAGCCGTGTGCGGTGCCCCCCTCCACCATAGTCCTCGATAATATTGTAGTGGTGCTTAGGCGAAGCCCTGCGATAGTAGAACATCAAGATCGTCACCACGCCATCGTGCTGACGGAACTCTTCCCCGACATTCTGCTGGATTGGAGTCCTGGGATTGTCATCGAGCTGAACGTGTGCTAGAACTCGGAGGTGCCGTAGTTTCGGTGCTTGATCGGTCAGGCCATGAAGACGTACGACTACATCAACCGCGTTGTGCTAACGCTTCCGCTTTCGGTCTACGAGGGTACGTGGACAACACTCTCCCCTCTCATTGCATGCATCACCATGATCTTGCGTGTGCATAGGAATTTTTTTGAAATTACTACGTTCCCCAACAGGCGGCGAGGGGGAAGAGAAGGTGTGAGAGGGACCTGACGGAGTAGGTCTCGCCGCCGCTCGGGTCGCCCTGGGAGGTGGGCGACGTGGGGGGAAAGGTGGGAAGCGGGAGGTTGAGAAAGCACATGATGAAGGTAAACATTGTTCGGGGAACGTAGTAATTTCAAAAAATTTCCTACGCACACGCAAGATCATGGTGATGCATAGCAACGAGAGGGGAGAGTGTGATCTACGTACCCTTGTAGATTGACAACGGAAGCATTAACTTGGTTGATGTAGTCGTACGTCTTCACGGCCCGACCTATCAAGTACCGAAACTACGACACCTCCGAGTTCTAGCACATGTTCAGCTCAATGACGATCCCCGGACTCCGATCTAGCAAAGTGTCGGGGAAGAGTTCCATCATCACGACGGCGTGGTGACGATCTTGATGTACTAATGTCGCAGGGCTTCGCCTAAGCATTGCTACAATATTATCGAGGACTATGGTGGAAGGGGGCACCGCACACGGCTAAGAATATGATCACGTGGATCAACTTGTGTCTCTAGGGGGTGCCCTGCCTCCGTATATAAAGGCTCAAAGGGGGGGGGGGGCGGCCGGCCAAGAGGAGGCGCGCCAGGAGGAGTCCTACTCCCGGAGGGAGTAGGACTTCCCCCCCTTTCCTAGTTGGAATAGGATTCGCGGAGGAGAGAGAGGAGGAAGGGGGGCCGGCCCCCTCTCCTTGTCCTATTCGGACCAAGGGAGGGGAGGGGCGCGCGGCCCATCTCTGGCTACCTCTCCTCTCTTCCACTAAGGCCCACTAAGGCCCATATATCTCCCGGGGGGTTCCGGTAACCTCCCGGTACTCCGGTAAAATCCCGATTTCACCCGGAACACTTCCGATATCCAAACACAGGCTTCCAATATATCAATCTTTATGTCTTGACCATTTCGAGACTCCTCGTCATGTCCGTGATCACATCCGAGACTCCGAACAACCTTCGGTACATCAAAACGCATAAACTCATAATATAACTGTCATCGAAACCTTAAGCGTGCGGACCCTACGGGTTCGAGAACAATGTAGACATGACCGAGACATGTTTCCGTCAATAACCAATAGCGGAACCTGGATGCCCATATTGGTTCCTACATATTCTACGAAGATCTTTTATCGGTCAGACCGCATAACAACATACGTTGTTCCCTTTGTCATCGGTATGTTACTTGCCCGAGATTCGATCGTCGGTATCCAATACCTAGTTCAATCTCGTTACCGGCAAGTCTCTTTACTCGTTCCGTAATACATCATCCCGCAACTAACTCATTAGTTGCAATGCTTGCAAGGCTTAAGTGATGTGCATTATCGAGAGGGCCCAGAGATACCTCTCCGACGATCGGAGTGACAAATCCTAATCTCGAAATACGTCAACCCAAAATGTACCTTTGGAGACACCTGTAGAGCACCTTTATAATCACCCAATTATGTTGTGACGTTTGGTAGCACACAAAGTGTTCCTCCAGCACACGGGAGTTACATAATCTCATAGTCATAGGAACATGTATAAGTCATGAAGAAAGCAATAGCAACATACTAAACGATCGGGTGCTAAGCTAATGGAATGGGTCATGTCAATCAGATCATTCAACTAATGATGTGATCCCGTTAATCAAATGACAACTCTTTGTCCATGGTTAGGAAACATAACCATCTTTGATTAACGAGCTAGTCAAGTAGAGGCATACTAGTGACACTCTGTTTGTCTATGTATTCACACATGTATTATGTTTTCGGTTAATACAATTCTAGCATGAATAATAACTTTTATCATGATATAAGGAAATAAATAATAACTATTGCCTCTAGGGCATATTTCCTTCAGTCTCCCACTTGCACTAGAGTCAATAATCTAGATTACACAGTAATGATTCTAACACCCATGGAGCCTTGGTGCTGATCATGTTTTGCTCGTGGAAGAGGCTTAGTCAACGGGTCTGCTACATTCAGATCCGTATGTATCTTGCAAATCTCTATGTCTCCCACCTGGACCAGATCCCGGATGGAATTGAAGCGTCTTTTGATGTGCTTGGTTCTTTTGTGAAATCTGGATTCCTTCGCCAAGGCAATTGCACCAGTATTGTCACAAAAGATTTTCATTGGACCCGATGCACTAGGTATGACACCTAGATCGAATATGAACTCCTTCATCCAGACTCCTTCGTTTGCTGCTTCCGAAGCAGCTATGTACTCTGCTTCACATGTAGATCCCGCCACAACGCTTTGTTTAGAACTGCACCAACTGACAGCTCCACCGTTTAATGTAAACATGTATCCGGTTTGCGATTTAGAATCGTCCGGATCAGTGTCAAAGCTTGCATCAACGTAACCGTTTACGATGAGCTCTTTGTCACCTCCATATACGAGAAACATATCCTTAGTCCTTTTCAGGTACTTCAGGATGTTCTTGACCACTGTCCAGTGATCCACTCCTGGATTACTTTGGTACCTCCCTACTAGACTTATAGCAAGGCACACATCAGGTCTGGTACACAGCATTGCATACATGATAGAGCCTATGGCTGAAGCATAGGGAACATCTTTCATTTTCTCTCTATCTTATGCAGTGGTCGGGCATTGAGTCTGACTCAACTTCACACCTTGTAACACATGCAAGAACCCTTTCTTTGCTTGATCCATTTTGAACTTCTTCAAAATCTTGTCAAGGTATGTGCTTCGTGAAAGTCCAATTAAGCGTCTTGATCTATCTCTACAGATCTTTATGCCTAATATGTAAGCAGCTTCATCGAGGTCTTTCATTGAAAAACTCTTATTTAAGTATCCCTTTATGCTATCCAGAAATTCTATATCATTTCCAATCAGTAATATGTCATCCACATACAATATCAGAAATGCTACAGAGCTCCCACTCACTTTCTTGCAAATACAGGCTTCTCCGAAAGTCTGTATAAAACCAAATGCTTTGATCACACTATCAAAGCGTTTATTCCAACTCCAAGAGGCTTGCACCAGTCCATAAATGGATCGCTGGAGCTTGCACACTTTATTAGCTCCCTTTGGATCGGCAAAACCTTCCGGTTGCATCATATACAACTCTTCTTCCAGAAATCCATTCAGGAATGCAGTTTTGACATCCATCTGCCAAATTTCATAATCATAAAATGCGGCAATTGCTAACATGATTCGGACAGACTTAAGCATCGCTACGGGTGAGAAGGTCTCATCGTAGTCAACCCCTTGAACTTGCCGAATCCCTTTTGCGACAAGTCGAGCTTTGTAGACAGTAATATTACCGTGAGCGTCAGTCTTCTTCTTGAAGATCCATTTATTCTCAATTGCTTGCCGATCATCGGGCAAGTCAACCAAAGTCCACACTTTGTTCTCATACATGGATCCCATCTCAGATTTCATGGCTTCAAGCCATTTTGCGGAATCTGGGCTCACCATCGCTTCTTCATAGTTCGTAGGTTCATCATGATCTAGCAGCATGACTTCCAGAACAGGATTACCGTACCACTCTGGCGCGGATCTCAATCTGGTTGATCTACGAGGTTCAGTAGTATCTTGTCCTGAAGTTTCATGATCATTATCATTAGCTTCCTCACTAATTGGTGTAGGTGTCGCAGAAACAGGTTTCTGTGATGTACTACTTTCCAATAAGGGAGCAGGTACAGTTACCTCGTCAAGTTCTACTTTCCTCCCACTCACATCTTTCGAGAGAAACTCCTTCTCTAGAAAGTTTCCGAACTTAGCAACAAAAGTCTTGCCTTCGGATCTGTGATAGAAGGTGTATCCAATAGTCTCCTTTGGATATCCTATGAAGACACATTTCTCCGATTTGGGTTCGAGCTTATCAGGTTGAAGCTTTTTCACATAAGCATCGCAGCCCCAAACTTTTAGAAACGACAACTTTGGTTTCTTGCCAAACCATAGTTCATAAGGCGTCGTCTCAACGGATTTTGATGGTGCCCTATTTAACGTGAATGCGGCGTCTCTAAAGCATAACCCCAAAACGATAGCGGT
Source organism: Triticum aestivum (assembly GCF_018294505.1). Taxonomy (NCBI): domain Eukaryota; kingdom Viridiplantae; phylum Streptophyta; class Magnoliopsida; order Poales; family Poaceae; genus Triticum; species Triticum aestivum. The sequence goes on from NC_057806.1 coordinate 428,869,399, forward strand.
AAATCAGTAAGAGACATCATAGATCACACCATATCTAGTAAAGTACGATTACGACGTTCGGACACACCATTACGCTGTGGTGTTCCGGGTGGCGTGAGTTGCGAAACTATTCCGCATTGTTTCAAATGTACACCAAACTCGTAACTCAAATATTCTCCTCCATGATTAGATCGTAGAAACTTTATTTTCTTGTTACGATGATTTTCAACTTCACTCTGAAATTCTTTGAACTTTTCAAATGTTTCAGACTTATGTTTCATTAAGTAGATATACCCATATCTGCTTAAGTCATCTGTGAAGGTGAGAAAATAACGATATCCGCCACGAGCCTCAATATTCACCGGACCACATACATCTGTATGTATGATTTCCAACAAATCTGTTGCTCTCTCCATAGTACCGGAGAACGGTGTTTTAATCATCTTGCCCATGAGGCACGGTTCACAAGTACCAAGTGATTCATAATCAAGTGGTTCCAAAAGTCCATCAGTATGGAGTTTCTTCATGCGCTTTACACCGATATGACCTAAACGGCAGTGCCACAAATAAGTTGCACCATCATTATCAACTCTGCGTCTTTTGGCTTCAACATTATGAATATGTGTGTCACTACTATCGAGATTCAATAAGAATAGACCACTCTTCAAGGGTGCATGACCATAAAAGATATTACTCATATAAATAGAACAACCATTATTCTCTGATTTAAATGAATAACCGTCTCGCATCAAACAAGATCCAGATATAATGTTCATGCTTAACGCTGGCACCAAATAACAATTATTTAGGTCTAATATTAATCCCGAAGGTAGATGTAGAGGTAGCGTGCCGACTGCGATCACATCGACTTTGGAACCGTTTCCCACGCGCATCATCACCTCGTCCTTAGCCAATCTTCGCTTAATCCGTAGTCCCTGTTTCGAGTTGCAAATATTAGCAACAGAACCAGTATCAAATACTCAGGTGCTACTGCGAGCATTATTATGTCGAGGGCTTCGCCTAAGCACTACTACAATATTATCGAGGACTATGGTGGAAGGGGGCACCGCACACGGCTAAGAATACGATCACGTGGATCAACTTGTGTCTCTAGGGGGTGCCCCTGCCTCTGTATATAAAGGCTCAAAGGGGGGGGGGGGTGGGGGTGGCCGGCCAAGAGGAGGCGCGCCAGGAGGAGTCCTACTCCCTCCGGGAGTAGGACTTCCCCCCCTTTCCTAGTTGGAATATGATTCGCGGAGGAGAGAGAGGAGGAAGGGGGGCCGGCCCCCTCTCCTTGTCCTATTCGGACCAAGGGAGGGGAGGGGCGCGCGGCCCATCTCTGGCTACCTCTCCTCTCTTCCACTAAGGCCCACTAAGGCCCATATATCTCCCGGGGGGTTTCGGTAACCTCCCAGTACTCCGGTAAAATCCCGATTTCACCCGGAACACTTCCGATATCCAAACACAGGCTTCCAATATATCAATCTTTATGTCTCGACCATTTCGAGACTCCTCGTCATGTCCGTGATCACATCCGGGACTCCGAACAACCTTCGGTACATCAAAACGCATAAACTCATAATATAACTGTCATCGAAACCTTAAGCGTGCGGACCCTATGGGTTCGAGAACAATGTAGACATGACCGAGACACGTTTCCGGTCAATAACCAATAGCGGGACCTGGATGCCCATATTGGTTCCTACATATTCTACGAAGATCTTTTATCGGTCAGACCGCATAACAACATACGTTGTTCCCTTTGTCATCGGTATGTTACTTGCCCGAGATTCGATCGTTGGTATCCAATACCTAGTTCAATCTCGTTACCGGCAAGTCTCTTTACTCGTTCCGTAATACATCATCCCGCAACTAACTCATTAGTTGCAATGCTTGCAAGGCTTAAGTGATGTGCATTACCGAGAGGGCCCAAAAATACCTCTCCGACGATCGGAGTGACAAATCCTAATCTCGAAATACGTCAACCCAACATGTACCTTTGGAGACACCTGTAGAGCACCTTTATAATCACCCAGTTACGTTGTGACGTTTGGTAGCACACAAAGTGTTCCTCTGGCACACGGGAGTTACATAATCTCATAGTCATAGGAACATGTATAAGTCATGAAGAAAGCAATAGCAACATACTAAACGATCGGGTGCTAAGCTAATGGAATGGGTCATGTCAATCAGATCATTCAACTAATGATGTGATCCCGTTAATCAAATGACAACTCTTTGTCCATGGTTAGGATACATAACCATCTTTGATTAACGAGCTAGTCAAGTAGAGGCATACTAGTGACACTCTGTTTGTCTATGTATTCACACATGTATTATGTTTCCGGTTAATACAATTCTAGCATGAATAATAAACTTTTATCATGATATAAGGAAATAAATAATAACTTTATTATTGCCTCTAGGGCATATTTCCTTCAAACATCATTGCTCTGTAAATAAGATATACCTTGATTTTTAATAGTACTGAAGTCATGAAAAATATTCTGCTCAACTAGCTATGAATTTCAGCATAGGGTCAAGGTACAGTAATAAACTGCATCCTTATTAAAAATAGGCAAAATTGTATTCCATCTTTCACGCTCGTGTGTACTTGCAACTCGATCAACTGGCCTCTCATGTCTCCTTATTTCTTATTTATAAACGAGTATCATCATATCTAAGGGTAGTATTATTGATTTTCTGTAGAGGCGGCAGAGTTGCACCTGCTCCCAGCAGGACCAACATGATATGACGTAGAGGCTGGAATCGTAGTATTTCTAGAGTACTTGCTCCCTAATTAATTTGACTGGATAGTTTATGTCACCTATGTGGCATGTATAACCTATGTTAGAAATACTTGCACTAAAGTTTTACTTGTGTGTGCTTAGATTTCTTGCTCTTTTGTTTTCTGTGTATAGGTGACACATGCTGACCTGAAAACGCTAACGAGAAGGTCATGTTCAAGAAAGATGGCATACTACAGGGGCCTTTAATGTAAGACTGTTTAGACCTCATACTCGTGACCGCAGTTTAGTGTAATGTTGGATGTCTGGTTCGTGTTTAGTTGTATTGTTGAAGTAGATTTTTGCTAAGTGGCTTAGCTATCAGTTCACTGTTTTATTTGATTCAGGCAAGTAGTTTATTCTTTTTTGTGGTTTAACCATCCTGAAACCTTGGATATTGGGAAGTTTATAGAAGCCCAACATGCATAACCAAGCTTAAATTAGGAACCTAACTAGCCACTCTGCTGTGTGTAGACAAGATTAGAGTGCACTCCTCTCTTTAAGATGCTCAAGGTAAAGAATGAATAATCCTCAATAACTGACATGGTTGTTTCCTGCAAGCAAGTGAGGTATCAGAGGAGCTTGAGTTTGTACTACTCCCTTCGTTCCATAATGTAATGCATATAGATGTTTTGAAAAGTTAGACCTCACAAACTTTGACCAAGTTTGTAGAGAAAAACAATTACATCTAGAATGTCAAACATATATCATTAGATACATCATAAGATGTAGTTTCACATTTTATATATTTTATATTATACATATAAATAATTTTCTTTATAAACTTGGACAGAGTTTACAAACTAATACTTTCCAAAAATCTATACACATTATATTATGGAACAAAGGGAGTATTAGATAATATTCAGAATAAAATAACCAAAAAAGTGTTTCACCATAGTTAGTCTTCCATATAGTAGGAAATATTGTAAGAAATTACTGAAGGAAGAACATTTAATTGAACAAATTTAAAAAATTGGTTCAAGGTATCCTGTGTGGACATTAGTTGAATCAATAGAAAAATGTTAGTTCATCCATAAAGTTTAGATGCACTTTAGGACTTAATTCTTGAATTTTGCTAATACTACTAAAATCCTCGAGTTTGCTTCAATTGGCCGCATTGTAAGCTGCAGGACAAGGGCTACAAGTCAGCTCGATGAAGTATGTATCAAAAACTCTGCTCTATTGCAACGGAGTATGTAATTTGTGATGTTGTTAATAATGTCCTATTTGCCCAATGATTGGTGTTGCAAAGCATCAATTTTTGTGTGTGTTATACTTATGACGTAAATGACAGATGAACGAAAATGAATATGTAGCAGTATTTTTTTCATAAAGAAACATAGACAACATTCTATGTTCAAGGCACTATTTATTCACTTTCAGGTGTATGCTATTGTGAGCTACGGACATGGATTTTCTGACATTGATCTCGCATGCTAACACAACTACACAACTACACCTCATTCTATGACAGGCTCAGCAAGAAGCAGCGGATGGAAGGAGGGTCGCCACCAAGAACAACAAGGTCGCGCCGACGCCATTGCATTGTCTAAATACATGTAGCAGGATGGAAAGCAGCGAAGCATCATCCATGGAAGCGGCCGGCACAAGGCTAAGCCTGTCGTTCCTGCTCGCCAAGACCTGCGTTTAGCTCAACAAGGTGGCCGAGGTGCGCACACACACAGAGGCGTGCGAGCAAGACGTCATGTGAAGTGGAGGACCCTACGAGCTACATGGCCGCGAATGTGGAGTAGGCGCAGTTCCAGCTGAACTGCGACGCGGTTTTAATGATTAGAGTCACTATTATTAGATCGCTCTGCTTTCCCTGTGATCAGAGTTCATACTTCAATTCGTTTTCAGCAACAGTTGGCATGTATATATACTACCCATTATGCAAAAAATCAAATGAAAAAGGCGACCCCTACTTGGCACCGCACATGAACATCCTCAAGAGGGCCACCAGGGGTGCGCCCCGACCACTAGGTAGTCAACACACACGAGCCAAATGTGTTTCTTCTTGGGATACAGAGCGGCTAAGGAGGCCAGGGATTGAGAGAAGGATCAAGAGAAAAGGAATAGAGGATTGATAGGGAGAAACAACCAGTGAGTGACAGAGGCATGGGGTGGCTAGCATGAGTCAAGAGCCTACCCAACATAATGAGTTTGCTTGTATATACACAAAATTACTAGCGATTTTTTCCTACGATGCCCTCCTCCCTCAATACTAGGACTTGAGAAATCCTGCCTCAGACAGTGGAAACAACACTAGAGGAAGGGAAACCAATTATGAGAGAAGGGATCAAAACAGAGGAGGGAGAGTAGTGTTGGAGCACAGAGACAGACGACAGATCAAATTGCAAGAGGGAGGGAAGAGCCGGCACCATGCCGTCGGTCGTAGGAAGTCGCCTCGAACGCAGTCAATTCGGGCACGTATCCTCGCTATTCTAACTGAGTGATTAGTTGGACCTTAAGTTTTTTATTTGAAACAAGCTCGCCCTTTTTTTTGAACAACAAAAGGCGCACGAAGCGCCAAATTCATTCAGCTCAGTAGCATCTTACAACATGAATTACAAAGCCCTGAACCTGAAATGTATCTAGGAGAGAAACAACAGGGCAAGATATATGTCTATGAGCTGAAGAAAAGCAACATATTTCAGGTTCAACATTAGAACATAGATCCTGATGAGCTGCATTATGAGCGATTCCATTAATTTCCATAGAAATATGAAATACTTGAGGTTGCAAATTTGACACTTGCTTGAAGAAATCACCCAAAAGTTTCCGAATGCTCCATGGGGTATTGGCTTCCACAATCTCACCCGATGCAGCTAATGATGCCAAGGATAGACAATCCATAAGAAAAGTTGGGTGAATAATGTTAAGCCTGTTAGCCAGATGAGCCGCAAAAGAAAGTGCAAATGCTTCTGCTTGTATTGGAGAAGTTGTAGCTGGAGCTGAAGCCTGAATTTGCACATTTACTTCCATTTGATCTTGAGGCCACGAAAGATAGACTCCAACTCCAGTAGCAACCGAACCTTGCACCAATCCCGGAACTTTCTTACATCTGAAAGCTGCATCAGAGTATATTTTAGGACCGACAACGAGCAAATCAGATTTAAGAGTCTTTCCCTGCAGAGGAAGTTGATCAGGAGAAATTTGAACTTGAGGCACCTCCTGCAAGCTAGACATATGATTAGAAACATCATATAAATCATAAGACAAGGCTTTTGCAACAATGTGCACATGATGAGGGAGGGCTTTTTTCCGATCAAAAAGAAAATCATTTCTAGCCTTCCAAAGACACCACAAAAAATTAAGAATATTTTCGATAGAGACATGTGGATGAGACATGCTAAGAAAGGTTGAAATAGAGGAATGCAAACTAGTATGGCCTTGAATTAAAACATCTGATCTAATGAACCAAGGAGAGGAGAACCAAGCCGCACGAGCAAAATCACACAAAAAGAACAAATGAAATTCATCCTCTTGTTTACCACACCTACAACAAGCCTGAGAAATATGAGTGGAAAAACGACCCACCCTTAAACCTGTAGGCAAAGCTTTCCGAAAGAGCTCGCCCTTAAGTTGATGCTAACGAAATGAAAACATTGGCGATGCATGTCCCTTTGCACAAACATATTTTCTTTTTTCTTTTTTTAGAAGAACTTTTTTTTGAGAATACATTTTTTCCCTAAGATATAAAACACGACACACAACCTAACATGACCAAATGGGCCGGTCCGCTCATGTGCGCCGGCCGGATAGCCCCGTGTGCCCACGCAACCGCCCCTGCCTCGACCGACCTAGCTAGAAATTTCCCGGTCCGCCTCGAGCCCCCGACCCCAATCTGAGGCTCCCAACGGTAATATCTCCTTGCCGCGCCGCGTTGCCGACCGACCGAGACCGACCCCTCCTGTCCTGCCTACCCGGTCTGGATCCAGCCCCAACCCACCACCACCAGCTCCACTTCCCTTTGATTTCCGCCGCCCGCCGAAGCCGCCTCGGGCAAGGACCCGGCCGGCGACAAAGCCTCTTCCCCGGCGGCCTGCCCGCGGCCAGGCGGGCCCTTTCCTCCCTCCCCACCGCCCTGGCCGTGGCCAGTCTGCTCCTCCTCTCTTCGTCCGGGGCCCCGGGTCGTGGAAGCCTCTCGCCTCGCCTCCTCGCGTCTGGTTTGGATTCACTCCTCCTCGATTCGTCGCGCGTTTAGGCTCGTGATTTGGTTTCTGCTCGTGCTCGATTCGTCCGTTTGGAATTGCGCCCGGTTTGATTTTGCTCGTCCTCGCCGTCGTCCGTTTGGGGTCGCGTCCGGTTCGATTTTGCTCCTCCTCGCCACCGTCGTCCGTGTAGGGTCGCGTCCGGTTCGATTCTGCTCGTCCTCACCGTCGTCCGTTTAGATTCGTGTCTGGTTCGATTTTGTTCGTCCTCGCTGTCGTCCGTTTGGGGTCGCGTCCGGTTCGATTTTGCTCGTCCTCACCGCCGTCGTCCGTGTAGGGTCGCGTCCGATTCGATTTCGCTCGTCCTCGCCGTCGTCCGTGTAGAGTCGCGACTGATTCGATTTCGCTCATCCTCGCCGTTGTCCCGACGCGCCCGCGTGTTCTTGGTCCGGTCTCGCCTCGTCGGCGGTCTCCTCCGTCTCGTTTGCGTAGTAGCAATTCTGTCCGCGCGTGCTTCTGTTATCCGAACTAGCAGTCCTGGGTTTCGTGTTCACGTCGGTTACAGGAATGAACAGGTCTGGTTTCGAAATTGGATTACGGCCGGACACGGGGAGCAGTGTTTGTTTATCGTGCTAGTTCAGACTGGTTCGTCCGTTCCGTCACCTACGTTGCTCTTGGTGATTTTCAGAACTCAAAATGTGTGCTCTCCTGTGATACTCTGTCAATTCTTGGCCCTCTGTCAGTTCTTGTTGGCCCTCTGTCAGTTCTTGAGTTCCAGGGTCTGTTAATTCTTGAGTTCTCATTGTACTGGCTAGGCGTGTGCGCTCTCATCCTAGATTCAGAGATGGGGTGATTCCTTTACGCTTGATCTGATGGTGTATACTGTTTATGTTCTTTCCAATTTGTTTCTTTTTATCATGCTTAGCTAGTGTGTTCCGAGCAGAAAAGTTTTACAAGAGTGCAAACCATGTGGCCTGCTGCTGCTACTGTTGGACAAGGTTCCTTCTTTTCTTCCCGATGTTACTATTTCCATTGAAGTACTCATACGAGTTCTAGGTGAGCTGCTGCTAATTAGTTCCCCTTAGACTACATTCTAGATTGCATGGCATAACTCCAATATTTTGTCATTGCACACTTGGGCATATAATTCTGCTGTGAGCATAACTCTAGAATTTATTTATCTGCGAAAGCATGTTCATCACATGTTTTTTATCAATGCTGGTAACTTGTGTCATGCCCCTTTCCTTTTGGACAACAATTTCAACGAACCTATAACGTGGACATGTGCTGCTTGTTTTCATGTGATGATGGTGATCCAATTGAGTAGCCCAACTCTTATGCTCTGACATTTGTTAATCCCCAGTTAGTGTGCATGAAAAATTATTGTTTGTCATGTTAAATTCTATGGCATCAACTCGGTATTGTGATTAATGACTTAGTATTTGTTTAGAGTAGATACTTGACTTCTTTTTCTTAAATTTTTAGTGATATGTGTGTTTTGTTATGTCTTATGTGGATATCATATTCTTTCTTTGTATTACTATAGCCAGTCAATGGAAATGCTTTTCTTGCTTTGCCTAGACTTTGTGACAATTAACTTATAGTGCGATCATTGATCATTGAGCTTCTGACACCCTATTCCGTAAAATTCCGTTGTAATGTTTGCTGGATCATCAAGTAGTTAATATTGATTCTGAGTTTGTTGGATCATTAACTTCTGTGTGTGCTTTGGTTATCTGAGAGACACTCACTATCCTGTGTTTCATATTCGTGGCGGAGCGATGAACGATTATGTTTCGTGTTTGCCGGTCTGGTTTTGGATTTGGATTACGGAGACGGGGAGAGGTCAAAACAAGGTCAGTTTATCGTGTTCGCTCAGATCGGTTCCTCGGTTCTGTCGCTGCGTTGTTCATCGGCGATTTCCAGACCTCAAACGCATGCGCCCTTGTGATACTCTGGTTTGGCTCGCTGGTCGTTATGGTTGTTCGTTACGGTTGTTCTTATGTTCTTGAATCACCCATCTTATAAGCAGAGATGGGGTGACACATAATGGTTGTTTTGATGGTTGCTTATTTAGTGCTCTTTCCAATTGGGTTCTTCTTGTCATGCTTTGCTTATGTTCCCAATGTCTGTCTTTCCATATATGGGGATGCGTTAGGGTGCAAACCGTGTAGGCCATGGTGTGTTTTTAACTAGCTATATGGTGTGTTCTATACTATCTGATGTGGAAGGTGGAAATATTGATATCACTTCTGTGTTTATACTTGATATGGTGTGTTTTATTCAAGTAATTAACCACATCTCTTACAAATTTTCCTTGAGATACATGTTTATATGGCAGGAGTGATTGTCTTGACGAATAATCATTTATGCTAACAGACCAGTACTTGATCATAGGTAACAGACCAGTACTTGTTTAGTGCAGACAATTGACTATTCTTTTTTTCTGAACTTTTTTGTGATATGTCTAATGCCTTTCTAAGTATTTAAGGTACAGACATGTGGATCTGGACATTTCACATTTGCTCTTTATTGTGTTGCTAAGGACACTGAACGGTTTGTCTAGGCCACCGCATAGCCTGGCTAATCAGGTACACTTGATTTTATGTGTAGTTGATGTTCTCTGCCACATCATGCTTAACTTGTTTGCCAAATGGATCTCTTGGAACAAATTATTCGTAATAAATGAACAAATTGAACAAGAAAAACATACGTCCTGTTATTTTAAAATGGTGTATTTACCTTGCTGGCTATCTGCAGGTTGTAGTGATTAGGGAGAAGCTTGCAGAACCGTATGAATTTGAACAACAATGGTCGAGAGCAGTACAAATGCTTAGTGGCATTGACTTGGACTCAGGAATAAGGTAGAAGCAAAGCTTTTGTCTCTCTTTACATGTCATTGGATATTCTAAGTCTGGGAAATCTGACCATCTTCTTAAAAACCAGGATGCTTGATGACAAACAAATTATCCAAGTGCGTCCAGATTGCATGACTATTTGGAGGTTAGTCCCATTTTAGCCTCTGTCGTCATTGCATTTTCAGCTGGACTAATGTATTTCTTCATTTTGTAGGATGATGATGCAGTGAATGTTGAAGCTTTTATCAACAAAGCCTCATTTTTTGTCACAAACAGCAACCAGGAAGTTCTGAACTTGTAATACAAGGTTTGTTGGTTCAGAAACAGTTTAATAATCTATCTGTCTACAACTAAGGACAAAAATTTAGTTCCCTTCTTATATCTCTTGTAGGTATGCTATGCGAGAATTTTAGATCTAAAGAATAAATTCTTGGAAGCTGCACTTCGATACTATGGTATCTCTCAAATTGAGCAACGCCAAATTGGGGATGAGTAAGGCTTACTCTATTCAGTTGTAGATTTGTTTCTCTCTTCTGCAATTTACTCATTTTTAATGTTCTGTCTTGTATGGTTCTTTGTTGCCTTGCCGGTCTAGTGATGCCTAATTTCTATTTTACACCCTTCAAATTACCCTACTTGATACTCATGTTTAAGTATTGCAGTGGTTATTAGCAAGTTGTGTTTGGAACTGATATGGCCTCCATATTTTATTCTCAAAGATCTTGATGGAACATAGTTTCTGTATTTTCTCTGATAGATTGACGAAAATGCTCTTTAACAAGCTCTTAGTGCTGCTGTAACATGCACAATATTGTAACTGATGAGAGGCAACCACCGTTGCCAACTTGAAATCAGTTTACTCATTCAAGTTCTGGAATTTCTTTATAGATTTCTGGGTTTACTTCGATCTTGCATGTATTAGGTTTCCCTTTGTGCCCCTGTCTATGTCGGTTTCTTGTGTGCAAGTGCTTCATTATGTGTGTGTGTGTGACTGTGTGTGACTTGTTGGTGAATATGTGTGTGGCTTGACTCTGTGTGTGTGGCTTGATGGTGTGTGTGTGGCTTGATTGTGTGTGTGGCTTGACTCTCTCTGTGTGTGGCTTGACTATGTGTGTGACTTGACTCTGTGTGTGTGGCTTGACTCTCTCTATGTGTGGCTTGACTGTGTGTGTGACTGTGTGGTTTGATTGTGAATATGTGTGTGGCTTGACTCTGTGTGTGAGTGTGTGTGGCTTGATGGTGAATATGTGTCTGGCTTGACTGTGTGTGTGTGTGTGTGACTGTGAAAATTGCATTTGTTTGATTGTGTGGCTTGTATGCTTTGCTGAATGTTTGGTTGTATAACTTGTGTTCTATATTTCACGATTGATTGCTTTGTTGATTGTTGAATGTGAACAGACCTAGCACTATTCTTTTTTCTGAACTTTTTTGTGATTATGTCTTATGTGGATATCATATTCTTTTTTATGTATTACTATTGTCCAGTCACTGGAATAATGCTTTTCTAAGTATTTAAGGTACATACATTGGATCTGGACATTTCACATTGGCTCTTTATTGTGTTGCTAAGGACACTGATGGGTTGAGTTTGCATAAAACGCAGGTATTTACGTTCTTTATATTTTGCGATGCTGATGTCAAAATGTTTATTTAGCCAAATTGTGCTACTTCTGGGTACTTCTGTTTTAGATGTGTTGTATCCGTAACTACCTATTGGCACCTGATATTTGTGCTCAAAATGCAGTATGGAGCAAGAATTTGGTCTCATTGCAAGGTCACTACCTGGACATATAGCCAAGCAATGTCAAGAGAGGTATTCTTTTGATTGTTTCATTTTCATGATTTGCTTAAATGCATTTTCCCCTTTGTGCAAGACAAACAGGGGAATGTTTGCTAATTCAGAAACACACTGGTTACATAAAGAGCTGATTGGTTATGAAGCTGATTTCAAATTCATACATAACATCTTAGGTGGAATAATCATATGAATCCAAACATACAGAGAGATGCTTGGACTATGAGGAGGAACATGCACTGTATAATGCCCAGGGAATAAATGGGCAAAAATAGCAAAATTTCTTCCTAGAAGGTACTACCTTGGTCCCCTGCCACTTCCTCACTCTTTCCTGAACATCATACCGTGCATCAGACATCTGGACATTGCAGGAATGGGGTACTTCTATTTGTGTAACTTCTATTTGTTATCAGTTCTTCTCACCTATAGCTAAAGTCAAAGACGACAAACCAGGTGAATTTTTGGAGGTGCAAGATACACAGAATCGGTAAGTTCCTATCTTGATAACTTCGATATACACACGGGAATAATTACCTATGTTGTTATGATCATAAACTGATTCCAAGTATTTTTGACTCATATGATGCTTATACATCACAAGTCATCTTAATCTTCTTTTGTAAATATGACTGCTGGTGCTGCTGGTAACGTAAGCTACTTTTCTTAGAAACATCATTTACATTGTGGAAACTCACATTTTAAGTTGCTCATGTCATTTTTCAGGCTATCCATCGGCTTGTAACTCATGAGAGGCAACCACAGTTGCCAACTTGAAACATATATATTTTAGGTACGAATGGCTTACCTTAGCCAAAATTTCTATAAGAATGTTGCTCATGTTACATGCCTTGCTTTCTCTAGCTTAATCAGCCTCTAATCACTTAATCAGCCTCTAACCAGCTTCCTGTTTTCAGGAACGAAGATCTGAATCACCCTCACCCCTCAGAGAAATCGTTTAGTCATTCAGGTTCTGGAATTTATTTATAGCTTTCTGAGTTTACTTCGGGCTTGCATGTATTTGCTTTCTGTTTGTGCCCCTATCTATGTCTGTTTCTTGTTGTTTCTTATGTGCAAGTGCTCCATTATGTGTCTGTCTGACTGTTTGTGGCTTGACTCTCTTGTGTGTGTGGCTTGACTGTCTGTGTGTGGGACTGTGTGTTTGACTGTGTGTGAATATTGCATTTGACTGTGATGTGTGACTGTGTGTGTGACTCTGTGTTTGACTGTGTGTGACTGTGTGAATATTGTGCATTTGACTGTGATGTGTGTGACTGAATATTGCATTTTGGCAATGACTGAGTGTGATTGTGTGTGGCTTGACTCTCTCTGTGTGTGTGTGGCTTGTATGCTTTGCTGAATGATTGGTTGGTGTGGCCTAACACTGCCTTTGCCGGTCCCAAGCCCGGATGCGAAAATGTGGAGGGAGCTGCAGTTACCTCCTTTGTATTGTTTGCCTTAGAAGTGTGAATGTTGCATTTTGGCAATGATTGTGTGTGTGATTGTGTGTGGCATGACTCTCTGCCTTTGCCGGTCTCAAGCCCAGATGCGAAAATGTGGAGGGAGCCATAATTACCTCCTTTGTATTGTTTGCCTTCGAAGTCTAGATAGAAATTACTCTGTCCTAATTGAATAGTAAATCTTCGCATACTATCGTAGCATGTGATTCAACATCTGAAATGCATCCTTCCTTGCTATGAAAAATCTAGCAAGTGTAATTGTCGTTAGAATTTGTCCCGTCTCCTAAATTAATCCAATGGTTTCTTAAATCTTATCAGCGCTGATGTTCTTTTCTGCTAATATATACATTTTTACTAAAAATCAGTCATCTATTTTTTTATTTGGCTTTAGCTAGAATTTTGTGTCAGTCTAATCATGCACGAATCTTAGCGTTGCAGGTGTCCCTCATTTATCTGTCACTCGCGTGCGTGTCGGGTTTATTTGTCATTGGACTTTTTATTCAAGTTGTGGGCCGCCCACTCCTTGTTTGGACTCCGACTCGTGTGGGGGTGTCCTTATCAGTTGTGTCATTTCTAGAGGGGATGAGTTGTTGAGTCTGTGTGTGAGTGAGAGAGAGAGAGAGGGGGGAAAGAGGAGCTGACTTCGGCGCACGGCCAATAAGGCACATTTTCAAGGAAGAGCAGGCACCTTCCGGTCCAAAACCGATTCTCCTCGGTGTTCGAGTGCAGTTGTGCGGGGTAATGAGGGAGAAATTGGTAGCCATCCAGCCCAACCTAGTGACCATGGCGAGGGGGGTTGAATATAATTTGTTTGTCTTCTTGTGTTTGCTTTTTTTTGGGCAGTTTAAGTTTTGTTCCTAACTTCCTGTGCGTGCTATTTGTCCACACACCCCACTAAAGAATAGCATATGAATTATTTGTTTTGAATTTCACATGATATAACTTTGGTCAATGATGTATAAATGAGTTATTTCTCGTTGGTTCAGCTAAGGGGGCTGTGCCAGCATGTGTTTTATTGGGTCAAAAGTGCGGTGTTTTTTCTGGCGTTTCTGTTAGTTTAGTGTCTATTCTGTGTTGTGTACATGCTCATTAGCATCAGGGATAATGGACCTTGTATGCATATTTTTTGGACTCGGTTCGTTGAATATAGTAGCAAAAGGGCCTATGCGTTGCAATCGGAAAAGAAAAATCTCCAATGGCCATGACCACATTTTGCTGCATCATTGAGATACACTTATCACTCTTAATTTCATGAAATCATGAACACTTTTTAAACTCTTGAATCAAGAACATTTTTTAAACTCATGAAATCAGAAACATGTTCTTAAATCAAGAACATTCTTTGAATTCATGAACATTTATTCTATTTGCAAATATTTTTATAAAATTGTCAACATTTTTTAAACAATTATCTTGAATCGATGAACATTTCTAGAATTGACGAACATTTTTTTGGAAATTGGTGGAACAATTTTTGAAATTCACGAACATGTTTCTGATTTAACTTAATTTTTTTGAATCATCCAAGATTTTATGAATGAATAAACTATTTTCTAACTCATGAATAGTTTTTAAAATTTTAGGATGTTTTTTCATTCGTGAACATTTTTTGAATTGGTGAAATTTTGTTCAATTTCATTAACATTTTTAATACACTAACTTGTAGAAAAATTATGAACATCTTTTTATTTCCCAAACATTTGTTTTTAACATTTGGAACATTTTTCGAATGAGCAAACATTTTTTTTACAAAATTGCGAACATTTTTTGAATCCACAAACATTTTGTGATTTATTAAAATTTTATTTCAAAATTGTTTTTAAAAAATCCAGAAATTTTTTGAAGTCCCAAATTATTTAAAGTAGAAACAAATGAAAACAGGGAAGAAAAGGAAAAAATGAAATAAAAAAAAGACCGCCGGGACATGAGCCGGCCCAAACGGGCGTGTCGCGTCTTCTCCTAGCGCGCAAAGCGCAGTATAGGAGGTCCCTACTGCATAGGCCGGCCTAGGCGGGCATTCCCTTGTCTAAAACGTTCTTTATCACTTATAGATGGTATTGATGGGTAATATTTTGCAACTTTGGCATAGGTTTAGGAGTAGTTTAGATGATGACATGGGCTTCGAAAAACTAGCACCTGGCTTGTGCTGATTTTTGCCTGGCGAATCTGGCGTGGGTAGGAAGTGTTTGGTTGGTGGCCCGGATATAATAACACATTGGTTGATAGTAAAACTGAATAAACTATTAATAAAAGATCTAGACAAAGCTATTTGCATTGGGTAGTGTGCCCAGGCAAGTTTCTGGATGGCCAGGCATTCGTTTTGTGCGTCTGCACCAGGCTAACGACCGTGCTTGGTGCTCCTGCCAGGCTAATCAACATGAACATGGCAGATGCTCCAGGCCAGGCAAGCTTTTTAATGCTCATGACACCATCCAAACAATCTCCAGGATAGTATCAGGCAAGCTCCAAGCTCCAGGCCAGGCATCAATACGTGAGGAAGCGAACTAAACTGCGAACCAAACTGACTCTTAGTGATCTATCAGTTCCTTGCAATCTTCTCAATCTTTGGCTAGCCTTTATTTTGCACTAAATATGATCACTACTTGTGCATCCAAAATCCTTTAAATCAGTTTTGCCACATGAGTCCACTATACCTATCTATATGCGGTATTCTTTTACCGTTCTAAGCAAATTTATATGTGCCATCTCTAATTTTTAAAATAAAATTTTCTTTTGTGTGCTCCTACCGCTCACGAGGCGATGAGGGGTGGTCAATATTTTCCATGCTAGATGTGTTATTCTCACGATGAGTGTTTATTCATTTGTCATTGCACGAGAGTAAGACAAAGGTATTAGGAATGCCCAGTCCCAAAATGAAAAATGAATTTACTTTATGTTGTCAAATCATAAATTCCTTGGAAAGTGTTGGTATGGAGGGCACCTGTGGATACAGTTAGCCATGGAAAGTAAAAGTATGGTGAAAAAAGGAATAAAGTTTATTTTCTGTTTGGGAACCGTCTATGATATATCTAGCATGAAAAGTGTTGGGAGCTCTAAGTCGTTTTCGTTGGTGGGAAAAGTATGCCTCTCAAAATGTTTTCATCTCTCAATCTCTCAATTTTTGCTTTGAGTTCTGGCACCTCTAAAAATCCCTACTTCCCTCCAGGAAGGGCCTTTCTTTTACTTTATGCATTTTTAATTTTTTATTTGATTCTTCATCTTCTCTTATAAAGCACCAACTAGGGGGCACTAAGCATTGGGTGTAGTTAATATGCGAGTGTGTTTTATGAATGGACCAATGATTGAGCATGATGGGCTAGGGATAACTTATTTTAGCGTTGATATTTTAAAATACATGGTTGCTTGTTGGTATGCTTGAGTATTAAAATCCTTATATCAAAACTAGATTATTGCTTTGAACCATATAAAAGTCCAAATGTCCATGCTCAAAAGAAAAAATATGTGATGAATATGATAGGTAGCTTTCCACAACAAATATTCTAGTTTCAATTGCTACTTTATCATGATAAGTTTTATGAGAAAGAGTTGCTGTTATGATGCTAGGAAAAGTGATTGAAATTATCATTGATCAAACTTGTGACTTGGCTAGCATTCACACTTCATAAATTATTTCTTTTATCTATAATTTATGAAGTATTCATGCCATGTTTACAACAATTTTATATGATTTTGGTATGATTTCCATGATGTTATTTATTGTGCAGAAACGAAAGTTATCCAAATGAGCTAAAACTTTTTAACGATTTTTTTGAAACAAAAGAGACCCACAAAGCTTCGTGGGAGGGCCAGAAGAGCCACGAGGAGGGCACAACCCACTAGGGCGCGCCTGGTGGGACTGGCTCGCCCCGGTGGGTTGTGCTCACCTTGAGGCCCATCTTCGCGTGAAACCGATGCCAAAAAATCCTATAAATAGAGAAACCATCATAAATAACCCTAGATCAGAAGTTTCGACATTGCAAGGCTCTGTAGCCACCGAAAACCAATCTAACCCTGTTCTAGCACTCTGCTGGAGGGGGAAATCATCACCGGTGGTCATCTTCATCATTCCGGCGGCCACCCCGATGATGAGGGAGTAGTCCACCCTCGGGGCTGAGTGTTTGTACCAGTAGCTATGTGTGTGTTTAATCTCTCTCTCGTGCTCTTGAGACATCATGATCTTGATGTATCGCGGGCTTTATTAATATAGTCGGATCATATGGTGTTTTCCCTCTCTATTTTGTTGTGATGAATTGAATTTTTTCCTTTGATATTTCATTGTTATCGGGTTGAATACTTTTATGGATTTGAGAGCACTTGATATATGTCTTGCATATGAATACTCGTGGTGACAATGGAGCATCATATTGATTCACCTGATATGTGTTTTGTCATTCAACTCACGGATTCCCGCAGTGACATTGGGGTAATCTATGCATAGGGGTTCATGCACATTCTCGTCTTTTGTTTCCCCGGTAGAAATTTTGGGGCTGTGACGCCCGGGTAGTTAAGCTACAGTAAACCTCTGTTAATGATGCCACGTCACGATAGTTACTGTTGCTAATCTCGCGTTAGTTCAAAATGATTCAAATTCAAATTTGAGTTAATGGCAAACATCAAAAGTTTTCAAACATTAAAATTAAAATGTCCAAAATGTGTCAAATAACTCATAGGTAATCATGGTGGAGAATCCACATCTCTATAAATTAAATAAAGGCTCTAAAGTAATTAAAATAGTAACTATGACAATTAATTAAATGCCTTTTAAAAATTATAATAATGCAGACTATTTTATTTAGGTGTCAAGCTTTTTGACGCAGTGGAACAAGTTATAACATTAATTTAGGAGTTGTATTTATATTTTATAAAACTAAAAATAAAAGAAAGTAAAATAAAAACAAAAAAAGAAGAAAAAAGAAAAGAAAAGAAAAGAAAAGGAAATGATACAACTTCCCCCCCCCCCCGCCCCTACGCTGGGCCAACCGGCCCAGCTAGCCAACTGGCCCGGCCCGCCTAAGCCGGCCTTTCCTTCCTCCTCCTGCTATAGGGGAAGGCCGAGCACGCCATGGCCGCACACATCGCCTGATGGCCACGTGCAGAGCATCCCGCGTCGCCCCCCTGCTTCGCCGACGCCTACTAATCCTTCCTCGCAACCGTGGCAAACCCTAGCTCCATTCCACCAACTCCTCGCACCGCTTCTTTTTCCCCCAGCAAGCAACCGAGCCACCTTCGCCATAGCGTTCGTCGCACACGCGCTCTTCGTTGTCCCCGTTCCATGAGAGGTTGTCCCCGAGGACCACCGGCGTCGACCACGTCTTCTATAAGGCTTGAATCGAGTGCTCCACCACCACAGATCGGGATCGAGCCATCTTCTACCTCCGGCAACCGCGAGCACGTCACCGATTTGTTCGCCGCAGCAGCTCCTAAGCCACCAACGGGCCCCCGTGTGCCCCCGCGGTGAGCTCCTCCCCCGTTCCCCTTGTCTTCCCCACCAATCTGATGTCGTTGGCTATCGACCCCGACGAGTCCGGAGCTCCACTTGCCCTTTGGTCGCGTTCATCGCGCCCCCTGCCCGTGCTCCCGTTGCGTCCTGGCCGCCCTGGGCACTCCCTGGTCGTGCCCCCGTGCATGCCCGCTCGTGCATTGCCGCAGCCCTCGCCTCGCTCGTTGTTGCCCGTTCGCTTTCGCCTGTGCCCGATTGCTAGCGCCTACCGCTGCCGCTGTAGATTGATGTTGCGCTGATGCTTGCTGCAGCTGCTGCCGCTCACTGCCGTCCTTGCCGCCGAGCACCGCTCCTCGATGCCCTGCGCGCGAGACCGCGCTCCCATGCTACCGCTGCTTGCTATCGTCGCTGCCCGCCCGCCGCCGCTGCTACTCCCTGCTGCACCTCCCCGGCCTCCCCCGCCTGCGTCCTCCCTCGCCTCGCTGCGCCATCGCCGCCCTGCCATGGGCTGCACGCGCCGGCCGCCCCAGCCCTGGCGCCCGCCTCCGCCTACCGCGACCGGCCGGCCGAACGCCGTGGCCGTCGGCACGCCTCCGTGGGCGCGCGCGTACAAATCCCCCCATGGGCCCTCTTAGCTTAATTAGGGGTAATCCCCTTTTAGTGCTAACCCCCTCCTAATAGTCTATGACAGTGGGCCCAAGGACACTAACTAATTAGCTAAGTTTTGTTTAAAAAAATATTAACTGGCCCTGAGTCAATGACATGCGGGTCCCACTAGACCCGCTGACCAGTCAACTGCTGAGTCAGCAGTTGACTGGCCCAACTGTCAGCCCCTCTGGTGCACTCTGGGTGCAGTGCACCGGGTGCACCCAGCCTTTCTGGAGATTTTCGAGATTCCCAGGACGTAAAAAAAGTTTAAAACTTAGAAAATTAATATAAAATAAACCGTACTCAGATGGAAAAACTTTGTACATGAAAGTTGCTCAGAGCGACGAGACGAATCCGGATACGTAGCCCGTTCGTCCGCCACACACCCCTAACATATCAAACTCGCAACTTTTCCCCTCCGGTTCATCTGTCCGAAAACACGAAACACCGGGGATACTTTCCCGGATGTACCCCCCCTTCACCGGTATCACCTCATACCGCGTTAGGACACGCCTAGCATCATGCTTTGCTTTGTCATGCATCGTTACGCATCTGTTTGCATTGTATTCATTGTTTCTTCCCCCTCTTCTCTCGCTAGACACCGAGACTGACGCCGCTGCTACCCAGAATGACTACGGTATTGACGAACATTCTTGCCAGAGCAACCAGGCAAGCCCCCCTTGATCACCAGATATCGCCTATTCTTCTCTATACTGCTTGCATTAGAGTAGTGTAGCATGTTACTGCTTTCAGTTAATCCTATACTGCTGCATAGCCTGTCCTTGCTACTACTGTTGTTACCTTTACCTGCTATCCTACTGCTCAGTATAGGATGCTAGTGTTCCATCAGTGGCCCTACACTCTTGTCCGTCTGCCATGCTATACTACTGGGCCGTGATCACTTCGGGAGGTGATCACGGGCATATACTATATACTTTACACTGTTACATTATCGGTGATATTGTTTGGAGTTGGGGGCTGAAGGGGCAGGTGGCACCATCTCGGTAGAGGTGGGCCTGGGTTCCCGACGGCCCCCGACTGTTACTTTGTGGCGGAGCGACAGGGCAGGTTGAGACCACCTAGGAGAGAGGTGGGCCTGGCCCTGGTCGGCGTTCGCGGATACTTAACACGTTTAATGAGATCTTGGTATTTGATCTGAGTCTGGCCACTGGCCTATACGCACTAACCATCTACGTGGGGACAGTTATGGGCACTCGACGTCGTGGTATCAGCCGAAGCCTTCGTGACGTCAGCGACTGAGCGGCGCGCGCCGGGTTGGACTGGAACACCTACTCTTGTATAAGGGAGGCTAGGTCTGCTCACCGGTCGCGTACGCAATGTGCAGATGTGCAATGGGCGATGGGCCCAGACCCCTGCGCCATAGGATTTAGATCGGCGTGCTGACCTCTCTGTTGTGCCTAGGTAGGGCTGCGACGTGTTGATCTTCCGAGGCCAGGCATGACCCAGAAAAGTGTGTCCGGCCAAATGGGATCGAGCGTGTTGGGTTAAGTGGTGCACCCCTGCAGGGAAGTTAATCTATTCGAATAGCCGTGATCTTCGGTAACAGGATGACTTGGAGATGTACTTTGACCTTATGACAACTAGAACCGGATACTTAATAAAACACACCCTTCCAAGTGCCAAATACAACCAGTGATCGCTCTCTCACAGGGCGACGAGGGGAGGATCATTGGTTAGGATTATTCTATGCGATGTTACTTGGTGAACTTATCATCTACTTTCTTCTCCTGCTGCAAGATGGAGGTTACCAGAAGCGTAGTCTTCGAAAGGGCTAGCTATCCCCCTCTTATTCCGGCATTCTGTAGTTCAGTCCACATATGATACCCTTATTCCATTTGATACCAATGCATACTTATGTAGTGTAGCTCCTTGCTTGCGAGTACTTTGGATGAGTACTCACGGTTGCTTTGCTCCTTCTTTCCCCCTTTCTATACCCGATTGCTGCGACCAGACGTTGGAGCCCAGGAGCCAGACGCCACCGTTGATGACGACTACTACTACTCGGGAGATGCCTACTACTACGTGCAGCCCGCTGACGACGACCAAGAGTAGTTTAGGAGGATCCCAGGCAAGAGGCCTGCGCCTCTTTCGATCTGTATCCCAGTTTGTGCTAGCCTTCTTAAGGCAAACTTGTTTAACTTATGTCTGTACTCAGATATGGTTGCTTCCGCTAACTCTTGTGCCTTCGAGCATTTGTATTCGAGCCTTCGAGGCCCCTGGCTTGTAATATAAAGCTTGTATTATTTTAATTTGTGTCTACAGTTGTGTTGTGATATCTTCCCGTGAGTTCCTGATCTTGGCCGTACACATTTACGTGCATGATTAGTGTACGATTGAATCGGGGGCGTCACAAGTTGGTATCAGAGCCGACTTCTTATAGGAATCCCCCTTTCCAACTCCTTGGCCGAAGTCGAGTCTAGACATTGCAAAACTTTTACTAACATAGCTGTGTGTCTTACGGGGACATGTCGCCATTGGGTGGTAGTAGGATCTTTTATTCCTCGACCTATACTCTGGGACTCTGATATCTCTTCTATTCGGGTTAAACGATTTTACTAACTCTGACTCTAGGTTCTCGATAATACTTTCTTCCGGAGAGCCCCTTATTACAGATGATCGTTTGCTGGACCAAAAGAATCCGAAGATACTCTCCGATGTTCTCTTGAGACTTTATGGCGTCGCTTTTGCAATTCCCCTCCATCGATAAACCCCTATGGATAACCACGTATACTCGCCATTCATACAATGCTTCCCAGTTGATCTTGTTATTACAAGATACATCGAAATGCTCTCTATTGTTTCAAGAATACTTTGTGCCTATTGCCTTGCAGTTCTTTGCCACATGAATACCCCTACGGATAATTCCTCGCTCTTACCGAGTATCCGCTCATCCCTAGTTGTTCATGTGTTTCACAAAATTCTTCAAAATACTATCCGATCTTTCGAGAATCCTCATTAGCCTATGGCTCTTGAAATGCTTGTCTGCCTACATTTTGGTTAATTCCAAATGACTAGCAATATTCATGGATGTCTTTTGTCTTTATCATCTTAGGTCCCTTGGTTCAATATGTTGCGAATGATGCAATCCTTTATCAGATCCTAGAATTCATCCTTTTGGCTCAGACGTCGTTTTAAACATGAGTTGGATCTCGACCAGTTAAATTGCCATCGATTGTACCCCTAAGCCTACTCAACTTATCCATCCTTGATCAGAGCATTGCTTCTGATCCCCTGATATGGAAATCATAATTCTTTTGCATTTGAACTTTGAATTAGTCAGACGTTTCTATAATCAGATCTCCTTGCATTCTTTCTCTGGTTGAGTACTGATGCTCACATCAGATCCCATGTGGACCATCGGTTCCTTTGTTGGATTTTATCCGATAGTGTCCTCCATATTGAATAACCTTGTGAGCCTCTCCATGGGTATATAATGCCTTTGGTAAATTGTATCATCTGCTTTTGAACAATGCTCTACTTTCGAGCTTGTGTATTTACTTTCGAAACTTGTGGTATATGTTACTAAGATGCCCGAAGGGTTGAACCTATGCCTCCCCCTAATCCGTGAGAACCTAGAAGTTTTCACAAGTCATACTTTTCCGGTGTTCTACCAAATAAAATTCCAACACTACAATTTTATCAAGACGAGAAGTGAATGAAAGGTTATGCATTGAAGAAGTGGGAGTCGACCTTGAACCTTGTGTTCATGCCCATGGACACGATGTAGATCCTACCATAGAAGCTTCTTGTAATAATAACTATTTCGTTGATGTAATATCATCTGGTATCTGGGATTTGGCCTTTTGCAATCGTGGTTCCAACCATGTTCTCCTTTAAATACCATTTCTCGGACAAGTTGAAGTACTTGTCTTCTGCAGATCATTGCACCTGTCCAACCCTTTGATCTACCATCGAGCATTACACTCCGGTATCTTAAGAATACCGTGGAACTACATAACTTCTTATGAGTTCTTCATCAACTATTATTCTCGCCAATTCCAATTTCCCTCGGGTTCTGAGTTATTAGTCACTCGAGAACACCGTTAAGTGAATCAATTCCGCACTCCGATTCAATAACTCTAAGTAATTTTCATTGCTTATGATTTAATAACCCTTCAAGTCAGTCCTAGCCTGATTGGCTATATCATTATCGTGCAACTTTTTAATTGTGCTACCTGGTTCTTCTTCCCATAGCACAATTTTTGATGATGAGCTAATCTTACAATCGATCTTCCTCATCATATCATTTGTCCTTGAACAGCAAGCTTGATTTCGAGTTTGTGTCGTACCCATGGTTCCAATAACCTTTTTGCTTCATCATTCCGTTGACTTGATGTCATCGCCGATCAGTTACATCTTCTCGAAACCTCTCGGCAAATGTGTCATGATCATCATCAACATTCTGAGGTCTTCCAAGATATCTATCGAATTCTTGATGAGAAATAGCATCCTTTGCCCTCGATGATTTGGGTTATCATCCACAACAGTATTGCATTCCCTCCAACACAAAACTAGTTCATGTTTTGTGTTATACCTTGAGTTCCCTTCCATCCAGCAATTGTTCTTCTTTACTCGGAACATTACCATTTCTTATGTCATCAATGTTGTGAGAATTACACCACCTCTTAAGAATTTGTGAGACAGTGATGCTTCTCACCATCACCATCCTTTTTTTGTCCCCGTGTTGAGTGAACTCTGTGGTGCAAATTTAATATCTCTAGCAGCCCTATTGCTTCAAAGTTAATGGACAATAATTCCAATTTGGTGTGCTTGTTGCTAAATCACCATTCTGATGTTGGTCGTGCAACCCAACCCATATTTCGGGTGCACCTTTCAACCCATGTTTAATTGTGTATGTTTTCCTCGAACATACTTCATTATTTTGTACTGTTCGATCTGACAAATGTTATCTCCTTGTTCACATAGTTGTGGAAATCCATCTTTTGTTAATCTCGATGAATTGTCGCTGATTCCATCAGCCACCTCCTCATCCTCTCGTTGGTTTACTAATGAACTCTTGTTTCGGAACTTGCTTCCATAGTCCATTTCCCGAGAATCTTACAATGTCATCTCGTCAATTTGTGTTGCACCTTTTCTTGTCAGGAATCCCGTGTATGAGTTATCTTGACACCAATCAGATCTGAATCTCGGTCAGATATGATGGTTGGAACATATTTTCAAGAGTTATAACATTGATCCTCATATGACCTGGTAAGGTGATGTCATGCACGCCTGACTGGAGGACCTAGTGTTATAGTTTCCTTTTTAACAAGGTTAATCATTTTTCCATGGGGAAATTGAATGCCTTGTTTAATAAGTTTATCCTGATGGATCCTTTGTGTATCCAAGTCCGATCTTTGCTTGAAGACCATGTCAATGCTACCCCGAAGCATGTCTGAGGTACTCCGATTTTCAACAAGAACATTTGAAGCCCAATGCTAAAATTTTCTTTATCAATTATCCAAACACCGTTGTTTGGGTAATGTCATGAAATTCCTCTCCCCTTACCTAAATGGTTTTATACTTTCTATCCTGTCATGGATATCATGCTCTGCTTGTCCTTGGGAAGGACATGCCCCTGAAATATGTGTTTAGACACATTTTCCTTTCCATTATTTTGTTTAATCTTTCCGATGATCTATATGATATAAGTAGTAATATTTCCCTTCTTATGTAAACACCTCGGTGTACAACCTTGTCAGTAAGACCCTGTTACTATTGTTGATAGCATTCCGGTAACCACCGATGGACGAGAACTTTGCCTATTGGTCCGCCTCGTTTCAACGAGCAGGAAAACGGTTCTCTTCGTTCCTCGCCCTTGGTACCGATGTTGTTGCCGACATAACTGACAGACTATCCTTTGACATGCCTTACCACCCTGACCGTGCGAGATGTCAGCGCCCTTCCTACTTTTAACCCACATGGTGGGCCCATAACCCACAGTTCCACAGGATCGAAACCTGACTCTTCTGTACAACCCTGTTTCTAATGGTTATTCTCCATGCTTGGCTTCGTATTTAATTCATGGGCCACCTTCCTAGTGCTCTATTCTGGTATCAGATGCCATACTTACTCTCGCTACTCTGAACCCCTTTCTCACACTGGTTCATACTTCGAGCAACTATCTATCCGCTTGGAACATCTTATT
This sequence comes from Triticum aestivum, assembly GCF_018294505.1. Taxonomy (NCBI): domain Eukaryota; kingdom Viridiplantae; phylum Streptophyta; class Magnoliopsida; order Poales; family Poaceae; genus Triticum; species Triticum aestivum. The sequence goes on from NC_057806.1 coordinate 428,894,688, forward strand.
GTACCTTCGTACCTTACTCTCGATGTATTTCATATGTTCAACTCGAGAGATAATCTTATGCTCATTCATGGGTTAACCCCAGATTGTTTCCCTCAAAAGCATTCCGTCGTAGCTGAGCTGCCCCTTATCCTTTTGTAAGTATAGTGGAGTTCCCGAAGAAATGATGACAAGTTTATCATGATGCATTGGAATAAAGAATTGAAGACATCAATGAAAGGGATTAAATTATTCGAGAAGATCCGATAGAATATCGTAACCAGAACTTTCCCCCTTACTCCCCTCTTAAATCTCGGGACGAGATTTCTTGTAGTGGAGGAGAATTGTGACGCCCGTGTAGTTAAGCTACAGCAAACCTCTGTTAATGATGCCACGTCATGAGGGTTACTGTTGCTAATCTCGCGTTAGTTCAAAACGATTCAAATTCAAATTTGAGTTAATGGCAAACATCAAAAGTTTTCAAACATTAAAACTAAAATGTCCAAAATGTGTCAAATAAATCATAGGTAATCATGGTGGAGAATCCACATATCTATACATTAAATAAAGGCTCTAAAGTAATTAAAATAGTAACTATGACAATTAATTAAATGCCTTTTAAAAATTATAATAATGCAGACTATTTTATTTAGGTGTCAAACTTTTTGTTGCAGTGGAACAAGTTATAACATTAATTTAGGAGTTGTATTTATATTTTATAAAACTAAAATTAAAAGAAAGTAAAATAAAAACAAAAAAAGAAGAAAAAAGAAAATAAAAGGAAAAGATACAACTTCCCCCCCGCCCCCTACGCTGGGCCAACCGGCCCGGCCCGCATAAGCCGACCTTTCCTTCCTCCTCCCGCTACAGGGGAAGGCCGAGCACGCCATGGCCGCACATGTCGCCTGATGGCCACGTGCAGAGCATCCCGCGGCGCCCCCTGCCTCGCCGACGCCTACTAATCCTTCCTCGCAACCATGGAAAACCCTAGCTCCATTCCACCCACTCTTCGCGCCGCTTCTTTTCCCCCAGCAAGCAACCGAGCCGCCTTCGCCATAGCGTTCGTCGCACACGCGCTCTTCGTTGTCCCTGTTCCATGAGAGGTTGTTCCGGAGGACCACCGGCGTCGACCACGTCTTCTACAAGGCTTGAATCGAGCGCTCCACCACCACAGATCGGGATCGAGCCATCTTCTACCTCCGGCAACCGCAAGCACGTCACCGATTTGTTCGCCGCAGCAGCTCCTAAGCCACCAACGGGCCCCCGTGTGCCCCCGCGGTGAGCTCCTCCCCCGTTCCCCTTGTCTTCCCCACCGATCTGATGTCGTTGGCTATCGACCCCGACGAGTCCGGAGCTCCACTTGCCCTTTGGTCGCGTTCATCGCGCCCCCTGCCCATGCCCCCGTTGCGTCCTGGCCGCCCTGGGCACTCCCTGGTCGTGCCCCCGTGCGTGCCCGCTCACGCATTGCCGCAGCGATCGCCTCGCTCGTCGTTGCCCGTCCGCTTTCGCCTGCACCCGGTTGCTAGCGCCTACCGCTACCGCTGTAGATTGCTGTTGCGCTGATGCTTGCTGCAGCTGCTGCCGCTCACTGCCGTCCTTGCCGCCGAGCGCCGCTCCTCGACGCCCTGCGCGTGAGACCACACCCCCATGCTACCGCTGCTTGCTATCATCGCCGCCCGCCGCCGCTGCTACTCCCTGCCACACCCCCCGACCTCCCCCGCCTGCGTCCTCCCTCGCCTCGCCGCGCCGTCGCCGCCCTGCCATGGGCCGCACGCGCCGGCCGCCCCGGCCCTGGCGCCCGCCTCCGCCTACCGCGGCCGGCCGGCGGAACACCGTGCCCGCCGGCACACCTCCGTGGGCGCGCGCGTACAAATCCCCCCATGGGCCCTCTTAGCTTAATTAGGGGTAATCCCCTTTTAGTGCTAACCCCCCCTCTAATAGTCTATGATAGTGGGCCCAAGGACACTAACTAATCAGCTAAGTTTTGTTTAAAAAAATGTTAACTGGCCTTGAGTCAATGACATGCGGGTCCCACTAGACCCGCTGACCAGTCAACTTCTGAGTCAGCAGTTGACTGGCCCCACTGTCAGCCCCTTTGGTGCACTCTGGGTGCAGTGCACCGGGTGCACCTAGCCTTTCTGGAGATTTTTGAGATTAAAAATAATTCCAGGACTTAAAAAAGTTTATAACTTAGAAAATTAATATAAAATAAACCGTAGCTTAGATGGAAAAACTTTGTACATGAAAGTTGCTTAGAACGACGAGACGAATCCGGGTACGCAGCCCGTTCGTCCGCCACACACCCCTAACATATCAAACTCACAACTTTTCCCCTCTAGTTCATTTGTCCGAAAACGCGAAACACCGGGGATACTTTCCCGGATGTACCCCCCCTTCACCGGTATCACCTCATACCACGTTAGGGCACGCCTAGCATCACGCTTTGCTTTGTCATGCATCGTTACGCATCTGTTTGCATTGTATTCATTGTTTCTTCCCCCTCTTCTCTCGCTAGACACCGAGACTGACGCCGCTGCTACCCAGAACGACTACGGTATTGACGAACCTTCTTGCCAGAGCAACCAGGCAAGCCCCCCCCTTGATCACCAGATATCGTCTATTCTTCTCTATACTGCTTGCATTAGAGTAGTGTAACATGTTACTGCTTTCAGTTAATCCTATACTGCTGCATAGCCTGTCCTTACTACTACTGTTGTTACCTTTACCTGCTATCCTACTGCTCAGTATAGGATGCTAGTGTTCTATCAGCGGCCCTACACTCTTGTCCGTCTGCCATGCTATACTACTGGGCCGTGATCACTTCGGGAGGTGATCACAGGCATATACTATATACTTTACACTATTACATTACCGGTGATACTGTTTGGAGTTGGGGGCTGAAGGGGCAGGTGGCTCCATCCCGGTAGAGGTGGGCCTGGGTTCCCGATGGCCCCCGACTGTTACTTTGTGGCGGAGCGACAGGGCAGGTTGAGACCACCTAGGAGAGAGGTGGGCCTGGCCCTGGTCGGCGTTTGCGGATACTTAACACGTTTAACGAGATCTTGGTATTTGATCTGAGTCTGGCCACTGGCCTATACACACTAACCATCTACGTGGGGACAGTTATGGGCACTCGACGTTGTGGTATCAGCCGAAGACTTCGTGATGTCAGTGACTAAGCGGCGTGCGCCGGGTTGGACTGGAACAACTAGTCTTGTATAAGGGAGGCTAGGTCTGCTCACCGGCCGCGTACGCAACGTGCAAGTGTGCAATGGGCGGTGGGCCTAGACCCCTGCGCCATAGGATTTAGATCGGCGTGCTGACCTCTCTGTTGTGCCTAGGTAGGGCTGCGACGTGTTGATCTTCCGAGGCCAGGCATGACCCAGAAAAGTGTGTCCGGCCAAATGGGATCGAGCGTGTTGGGTTATGCGGTGCACCCCTACAGGGAAGTTAATCTATTCGAATAGCCGCGATCTTCGGTAACAGGACGACTTGGAGTTGTACTTTGACCTTATGACAACTAGAATCAGATACTTAATAAAACACACCCTTCTAAGTGCCAGATACAACCGGTGATCGCTCTCTCACAGGGCGACGAGGGGAGGATCATCGGTTAGGATTATGCTATGTGATGTTACTTGATGAACTTACCATCTACTCTCTTCTCCTGCTGCAAGATGGAGGTTACCAGAAGCGTAGTCTTCGAAAGGGCTAGCTATCCCCCTCTTATTTCGACATTCTGCAGTTCAGTCCACATATGATACCCTTATTACATTTGATACCAATGCATACTTATGTAGTGTAGCTCCTTGCTTGCGAGTACTTTGGATGAGTACTCACGGTTGCTTTGCTCCTTCTTCCCCCCTTTCTATACCCGATTGCTGCGACCAGACGTTGGAGCCCAGGAGCCAGACGCCACCGTTGATGACGACTACTACTACTCGGGAGATGCCTACTACTACGTGCAGCCCGCTGACGACGACCAAGAGTAGTTTAGGAGGATCCCAGGCAGGAGGCCTGCGCCTCTTTCGATCTGTATCCCAGTTTGTGCTAGCCTTCTTAAGGCAAACTTGTTTAACTTATGTCTGTACTCAGATATTGTTGCTTCCGCTGACTCTTGTGCCTTCGAGCATTTGTATTCGAGCCTTCGAGGCCCCTGGCTTGTAATATAAAGCTTGTATTATTTTAATTTGTGTCTAGAGTTGTGTTGTGATATCTTCCCGTGAGTTCCTGATCTTGGTCGTACACATTTGCGTGCATGATTAGTGTACGATTGAATCGGGGGCGTCACAAGTTGGTATCAGAGCCGACTTCCTGTAGGAATCCCCCTTTCCAACTCCTTGGCCGAAGTCGAGTCTAGACATTGCAAAACTTTTACTAACATGGCTGTGTGTCTTACGGGCACACGTCGCCATTGGGTGGTAGTAGGATCTTTCATTCCTTGACCTATACTCTGGGACTCTGACATCTCTTCTATTCGGGTTAAACAATTTTACTTATTCTGACTCTAGGTTCTCGATAATACTTTCTTTTGGAGAGCCCCTTATTCAGATGATCGTTTGCTGCACCAAAAGAATACGAAGATACTCTCCGATGTTCTCTTGAGACTTTATGGCGTCGCTTTTGCAATTCCCCTCCATCGATAAACCCCTATGGATAACCACGTATACTCGCCATTCATACAATGCTTCCCAGTTGATCTTGTTATTACAAGATACATCGAAATGCTCTCTATTGTTTCAAGAATACTTTGCGCCTATTGCCTTGCAGTTCTTTGCCACATGAATACCCCTACGGATAATTCCTCGCTCTTACTGAGTATCCGCTCATCCCTAGTTGTTCATGTGTTTCACAAAATTCTTCAAAATACTATCCGATCTTTCGAGAATCCTCATTAGCCTATGGCTCTTGAAATGCTTGTCTGCCTGCATTTTGGTTAATTCCAAATGACTAGCAATATTCATGGATGTCCTTTGCCTTTATCATCTTGGGTCCCTTGGTTCAATATGTTGCGAATGATGCAATCCTTTATCAGATCCTAGAATTCATCGTTTTGGCTCAGACGTCATTTTAAACACAAGTTGGATCTCGACCAGTTAAATTGCCATCGATTGTACCCCTAAGCCTACTCAACTTATCCATCCTTGATCAAAGCGTTGTTTCTGATCCCCTGATTTGGAAATCATAATTCTTTTGCATTTGAACTTTGAATTAGTCAGATGTTTCTATAATCAGATCTCCTTGCATTCTTCCTCTGGTTGAGTACCGATGCTCACATCAGATCCCCTGTGGACCATCGGTTCCTTTGTTGGATTTTATCTGACAGTGTCCTTCATATTGAATAACCTTGTGAGCCTCTCCATTGGTATATAATGCCTTTGGTAAATTGTATCATCTGCTTTTGAACAATGCTCTACTTTCGAGCTTGTGTATATTGTAGCAGCGGGAAAGTAAATAAGCGAGAACCAGTATATGGAAAACTCGTAGGCACCGGATCAGTGATGGATAATTATGCCGGATGCGGTTCATCATGTGATAGTCATAACATAGGGTGACACAAAACTAGCTCCAATTCATCAATGTAATGTAGGCATGTATTCCGTATATAGTCATACATGCTTATGGAAAAGAACTTGCATGACATCTTTTGTCCTATCCTCCCGTGGCAGCGGGGTCCTATTGGAAATTTAGGGATGTTAAGGCCTCCTTTTAATAGAGAACCGGAACAAAGCATTTGCACATAGTGAATACATGAACTCCTCAAACTATGGTCATCACCGGGAGTGGTCCCGATTATTGTCACTTCGGGGTTGCCGGATTATAACACATAGTAGGTGACTATAGACTTGCAAGATAGGATCAAGAACTCACATATATTCATGAAAACATAATAGGTTCAGATCTGAAATCATGGCACTCGGGCCCTAGTGACAAGCATTAAGCATAGCAAAGTCATAGCAACATCAATCTTAGAACATAATGGATACTAGGGATCAAACCCTAACAAAACTAACTTGATTACATGATAAATCTCATCCAACCCATCACCGTCCAGCAAGCTTACGATGGAATTACTCATGTACCACGGTGAGCATCATGAAATTGGTGATGGAGGATGGTTGATGATGACGATGGCGACGAATCCTCCTCTCCGGAGCCCCGAACGGACTCCAGATCAGCCCTCCCGAGAGGTTTTAGGGCTTGGCGGTGGCTCCGTATCGTAAAACGCGATGATTTCTTCCCTCTTATTTTTTCCTCTCCGAAGCAAATATATAGAGTTGGAGTTGGCGTCGGAGGGCATCCAGGGGGCCCACGAGGTAGGGGGCGCGCCCTAGGGGGAGGGGGGCGCCGCCCACCCTCATGAGAAGGTGTGGGCCCCCTGGTCTTCATCTTTGGCAAGGATATTTTATTATTTTTTCTAAGATGTTTCGTGGAGTTTCAGGTCATTCCGAGAATATTTGTTTTCTGCACATAAAACAACACGATGGCAATTCTGCTGAAAACAGCATCAATCCGGGTTAGTTCCATTCAAATCGTACAAATTAGAGTCCAAAACAAGGGCAAAAGTGTTTGGAAAAGTGGATACGATGGAGACGTATCAACTCCCCCAATCTTAACCCTTGCTTGTCCTCAAGCAATTCAGTTGACAAACTGAAAGAAAGAAAGAAAAACTTTTACAAACTCTGTTTGCTCTTGTTGTTGTAACTATGTCAAGCCAGCATTCAAGTTTTCAACATAGATCATAACTAACCACATTTGCAATAATTCTTAGGTCTCATAATTACTCATATCAATAGCATAATCAACTAGCAAGTCATAATAATAAATCTCGGATGACAACACTTTCTCTAAATAATCATAATATGATATAACAAGATGGTATCTCGCTAGCCCTTTCTGAGACCGCAAAACATAAATGTAGAGCACCTTTAAAGATCAAGGACTGACTAGACATTGTAATTCATGGTAAAAGAGATCCAATCATAGTCACACCCAACATAGATTAATAGTGATGAATGCAAATGACAGCTGTGCTCTCCAGCTAGTGCTTTTTAATAAGAGGGTGATGAATCAACATAAAAGTAAATGGATAGGCCCTTCGCAGAGGGAAGCAGGGATTTCTAGAGGTGCCAGAGCTCGGTTTTGCAATAGAGATAAATTGTATTTTGAGTGGTATACTTTCATTGTCAACATAACAACTAAGAGATGGCGATATCTTCCATGCTACACACATTATAGGCGGTTCCCAAACATAATGTTAAATTTTATACTCCCCCTCCACCAACAAACATCAATCCATGGCTTGCTCGAAACAACGAGTGCCTCCAACATACATCAGGTCCCAGGGGGAGTTTTGGTTGCAATTAATTTTGATTTAGTTTGCATAAAGCATGGGACTGGGCATCCTGGTGACCAGCCATTTTCTCGTGAGTGAGGAGCGGAGTCCACTCCTCTTGAGAATAACCCGCCTAACACGGAAGATAAGGACAACCTTGGTTGATACATGAGCTATTCGAGCATACAAAACAGAATGTTTATTTGAAGGTTTAGAGTTTGGCACATACAAATTTACTTGGAACGACAGGTAGATACCGCATATAGGAAGGTATAGTGGACTCATCTGGAATAACTTTGGGGTTTAAGGGATTGGATGCACAAGCAGTATTCCCGCTTAGTACAAGTGAAGGCTAGCAAAAGACTGGGAAGCGACCAACTAGAGAGCGACAACAGCCATGTACATGCATTAAAATTAATAAACATTGGATGCAAGCATGAGTAGGATATAATCCACCATGAACATAAATATCGTGAAGGCTATGTTGATCTTGTTTCAACTACATGCCTGAACATGTGCCAAGTCAAGTCACTTAAATCATTCAAAGGAGGATACCACCCCATCATACCACATCATAATCATCTCAATAGCATGTTGGCACACAAGGTAAACCATTATAACTCGTAGCTAATCAAGCATGGCACAAGCAACTACGATCTCTAATTGTCATTGCAAACATGTTTATTCATAATAAGCTGAATCAAGAACGAGGGACTCATCATATTTACAAAAACAAAAGAGGTCGAGTTCATACCAGCTTTTCTCATCTCAGTCAGTCCATCATATATCATTATAATTGCCTTTCACTTGCACGACCAAATGGTGTGAATAATAATAAGAGTGTACGTGCATTGGATTTAAGCTGGAATCTGCGAGCATTCAATAACAGGCGAAGACAAAGCAATATGGGCTCTTGGTTAAATCAACAATAATGCATATAAGAGCCACTTCAACAATTTAATTATGGTCTTCTCCTACTGACCCCCAAAAGAAAAGAAAAGAAATAAAACTATTTATATGGGAAAGCTCCCAACAAGCAAAAGAAGAACGAGAAATATTTTTGGGTTTTCTTTTTAATTATTACTACTACAGCAGAAAAATAAACTACTACTAATTTTTTTTGTTTTTTTCTTAAGGTTTAACAAACACACAAGAAGAAAGCAGGAAAAAGAAAATAAACTAGCATGGATATTACAGTGAAAGAGTATGAGCACCGACATCTAGCAATGAGTGTGTGTGAACATAAATGTAATGTCGGTGAGAAATATGTACTCCCCCAAGCTTAGGCTTTGTCCTAAGTTGGTCTATTGCCAGGGATAGCCTGGCGGGTACCCGTAGGTGTAGCTGGGGTCGTACTGCGACGAAGAATAGTTGGGATCATACTGATGTGCAGCAGTTATCGCCTACTGAGCTGCAGCGTGGAGTCGAGCTGCCTCTGCTCTCCTCTCGTACTCTTCTGCCTCCTCTTTGGTAATAACATATCTTCACTGCTTCCCTCTACAATAAACAGGTGAATCAAAGAAGGCAGGAGCAGGGAGAGTAATACGGAAAACACGTCGTCTTATCAAAAATTAAACGATATATGAGAGGTGATTCAGGCCTCTCGACAAACTGGTGCGAAGCCATGGAGTTATAATCTAAATATGCAGGAGGCAACTCCGTATCACCCTCATGAATGTCTATCTCAAGAAAATGAGCTAAGCGGGTTGCATAAATTCCTCCAAAGAAATCTCCATTATGTCTATTATGATGCAACCTACGAGCTACAATGGCTCCCATATGATAAGATTGGTCTCCTAACACAACACTCCTAAGAATGCTAAGATCAGGGACACACATGTGACATGCTTCATCCTTAGCATTTAAGCATCTATCGATGAAGAGAGCAAAATAATGTATAGCAGGAAAGTGAATGCTCCCTATGGTAGCCTGCGTTATATCTCTAGATTCCCCTACAGTTATACTAGCAAGAAAGTTTCTAAATTCAGATTTAGGGGGATCCCTAATACTGCCCCATGATGGAAGTTTGCATGCAAGAGTGAAATCCTCTAGGTCCATGGTATAAGATTTGTCATAAATATCAAACATGACTGAAGGAGAATTACGCGAAGATGAATACTCAAACCTCTTCACAAATGAACTTGTGAGATCATGATACTGGGGGCATTTGTTAGCCTCAAAATCCTCAAGACTGGCATTGCGCAAATATGCTTTGAATTCTTCTTTAATTCCCGCACGGTCCATAAAATTTTCCGACGGCCATTCGCAAGGCCGTACTGGAGCGTCTCTTGGTGGATCCTTGTCAGCATCGCGCATAGCAATCCTGGGTCCTTGCTTCTTAGAGGAACCACCTTGGAACATCTTCCTAAGCACATTGTTTTTCTCTGAAAAATTCTGAAATTTTTAGTAACTTCAAAATAAAAATAAAAATAAACCAAACTCAGTAAAACTGATAGCAACTACTCCTACAAGTTCCTAGAGCCTATATCAAGCATTAGAACTACTTGGAACCATATAAATTTGACATGCAAGCTCAAGAACATGGTCGCCTATGCAGCACAAATTTGTAAAGAATAAAGCACTAGAACAAAAACTAATTGGACCAATGGAGGAGTCACATACCAAGGAACAATCTCCCCAAGCAGTTTTGCGAGAGGTGCTTTGAGCAAGGAGATCGAAAATCACAGCAAAAATGGCTGGAACTCGTGCTTGAGTTGGTTTTTCGGGTTTGTGTGAGACAGAGGAAGAAGATGGGTGCTGTGATAAGTGGAGGAGGGCCACCGTGGGCCCATGAGGCAGGGGGCGCGCCCTAGAGGGGGGGGGGGGCGCCCACCACCCTTGTGGCAGCTCCTCCCGCGATAATTTTTGCACAGTAAATCCTCAAATATTCCCGAATTTTTTTATTAAATTGGCATGTCATTCTGAGGACTTTTATTTTCGGGATATTTTTATATTGCACGGATAAGTCAGGAAACAGACAGAAAAATACTATTTTTACTTTATTTCTACTAATTAACAGAAAGTATAGAGAGGGTACAGAAGTTTGTGCTTCTAGTTTCATCCATCTCATGCTCATCAAAAAGAATCCACTAACAAGGTTAATCAAGTCTTGTTAACAAACTCATTCCGATAATCATGAAACCGGAGAAATTTCAAATAACACTTAGTTACCTCAACGAGGATATGCACATCCCCAATAATAAGAATATCATATTTCTTCTTGATAGTAGGAAGAAGAAATTCAAAACCCCCAAATATAATCGATGAAATTTTTCCGATGGAGTTGATACTATGAACTTGAGGTTGTTTCCTCAAAAAGTGTATCATATGCTCATTACCATTAACATGAAAAGTGACATTGCCTTTGTTGCAATCAATAACAACCCCTGCAGTATTAAGAAAAGGTCTTCCAAGAATAATAGACATACTATCATCCTCGGGAATATCAAGAATAACAAAGCCCGTTAAAATAGTAACGTTTGCAACCACAACAGGCACATCCTCACAAATACCGATAGGTATAGCAGTTGATTTATCAGCCATTTGCAAAGATATTTCAGTAGGTGTCAACTTATTCAAGTCAAGTCTACGATATAAAGAGAGCGGCATAACACTAACACCAGCTCCAAGATCACATAAAGCAGTTTTAATATAATTTCTTTTAATGGAGCAAGGTATAGTAGGTACTCCAGGATCTCCAAGTTTCTTTGGTATTCCACCCTTAAAAGTATAATTAGCAAGCATGGTGGAAATCTCAGCTTTCGGGATCTTTCTTTTATTAGTAATGATATCCTTCATATATTTAGCATAAGGATTTGTTTTGAGCACATCAGTTAATCGCATACGCAAAAAGATAGGCCTAATCATTTCAGAAAGCGCTCAAAATCCTCATCATCCTTTTTCTTGGACGGTTTTGGAGGAAAAGGCATGGGTTTCTGAACCCAAGGTTCCCTTTCTTTACCATGTTTCCTAGCAACAAAGTCTCTTTTATCAGAAAGTTGATTCTTTGATTGTGGGTTATCAAGATCAACAACAGGTTCAATTTCTACATCATTGTCATTACTAGGTTGAGCATCATCATGAACATCATCATTAATATTTTCATTAGGTTCATGTTCATTACCAGATTGTGTTTCAGCATCAGACCTAGAGATCTCATTTGGATTATCAGGTGGTTCAGCAATAGGTTCACTAGAAGTTTGCACAGTTCTATCATTTTTCTTTTTCTTCCTTTTAGAAGAACTAGGTGCATCAATATTATTTCTCTAAAAATCTTGCTCGATTCTCTTAGGGTGGCCTTCAGGATACAAAGGTTCCTGAGTCATTCTACCGGTTCTAGTAGCTACTCTAACAGCATAATCCTTTTTCTTACTATTCATTTCGTCAAACACTTCTTTTTGAGCTTTAAGCACTTGTTCTACTTGAGTGGTAACCATAGAAGCATGTTTGCTAACAAGTTTAAGTTCACCTTTAATATCAGCCATATAATCACCCAAGCGTCTAATCATATAAGCATTTTCTTTTAATTGTCTACCAAAATAAGCATTGAAGTCGTCTTGCTTAAACATAAAGTTATCAAACTCATCCAAGCACTAACTAGCAATTTTAGTAGGAGGAACTTCAGATTTATCATATCTATAGAGAGAACTTACCTTTACTACCCGTGTCGGGATATCGAGATCAGGAGGTTCTTCAATAAATAAAGAATTTAGATCATATGTTTCTTCAACAGGCGGTATATTAAGACCATGTATTTCTTCAATAGCATGGAAATTCTTAACGTCTTCAGCTTTAATACCTTTCTCTTTCATAGATTTCTTTGCCTCTTGCATATCTTCGGGACTGAGGAATAGAACACCTCTCTTCTTCGGAGTTGGTTTAAGAATAGGCTCAGTAATTGGAGAAGGAGCTGTCTCAGGAGGTGCCCAATTATTTTCATTTGTCAACATATTATTCAATAGAATTTCAGCTTCATCCGGTGTTCTTTCCCTGAAAAGAGAACCAGCATAACTATCCAGGTAATCTCGGAAAGCATCGGTTAGTCCATTATAAAAGATATCAAGTATTTCAGGTTTCTTAAGAGGATGATCAGGCAAAGCATTAAGTAACTTGAGAAGCCTCCCCCAAGCTTGTGGGAGACTCTCTTCTTTAATTTGCACAAAGTTGTATATTTCCCTCAAAGCAGCTTGTTTCTTATGAGCAGGGAAATATTTAGCAGAGAAGAAATAAATCATATCCTGGGGACTACGCACACAACCAGGATCAAGAGAATTAAACCATATCTTAGCATCACCCTTTAATGAGAACGGAAATATTTTGAGTATATAAAAGTATCGCGATCTCTCATCATTAGTGAACAAGACAGCTATATCATTTAACTTAGTAAGATGTGCCACAACAGTTTCAGATTCATATCCATAAAACGGATCAAATTCAACCAAAGTAATTATATCAGGATCAACAGAGAATTCATAATCCTTATCAGGAACACATATAGGTGAAGTAGCAAAAGCAGGGCCGGGTTTCATTTTATCTCTAAGTGATTCTTTGTTCCATTTAATTAATAACCTCTTAAGCTCATATCTATCTTTGCAAGCTAAAATAGCGGCAGAAGATTCCATATCAAAAAGATAACCCTCAGGAATAACAGGCATATTTTCATCATCACTATCATCATCGTATTCAGATTCAATAATTTCTTTTTGTCTAGCCCTAGCAATTTGTTCATCAAGAAATTCACCAAGGGGCACAGTAGTATCAGGCATAGAAGAAGTTTCATCATAAGTATCACGCATAGCAGAAGTGGCATCATCAATAACATGCGACATATCAGAACGAATAGCAAAAGCAGGTGTAGGTCTGATACGTCTCCAACGTATCTATAATTTTTGATTGCTCCATGCTATATTACTGTTTTGGACTATATTGGGCTCTATTTTCCACTTTTATATTATTTTTGGGACTAACCTATTAACCGGAGGCCTAGCCCCGAATTGCTGTTTTTTTGCCTATTTCAGTGTTTCAGAGAAACAGAATATCAAACGGAGTCCAAACGGAATAAAACCTTCAGGAACATGATTTTCTCACCGAACGTGATCCAGGAGACTTGGACCCTACTACAAGGAGTCAAAGAGGAGGTCACGAGGGTGGGGGGCGCCCCCCCTAGGGCGCGCCCCCAGCCTCGTGGGCCCCTCGGAGCTCATCCGACGTACTCCTTCCTCCTATATATACCTACGTACCCCCAAACGAACAGATACGGAGCCAAAAACCTAATTCCACCGCCGCAACTTTCTGTATCCATGAGATCCCATCTTGGGGCTTGTTCCGGAGCTCCGCCGGAGAGGGACGTCATCACGGAGGGCTTCTACATCATCATAGCCTCTCCGATGAAGTGTGAGTAGTTTACCTCAGACCTTCGGGTCCATAGTTAGTAGCTAGATGGCGTCTTCTCTCTCTTTGAATCTCAATAAAAAGTTCTCCCCCTCTCTTGTGGAGATCTATTCGATGTAATCTTCTTTTTGCGGTGTGTTTGTTGAGATCGATGAATTGTGGGTTTATGATCAAGTCTATCTATGAATAATATTTGAATCTTCTCTGAATTCTTTTATGTATGATTGGTTATCTTTGCAAGTCTCTTCGAATTGTCCGTTCAGTTTGGCCAACTAGATTGGTAGTTCTTGCCATGGGAGAAGTTCTTAGCTTTGGGTTCGATCTTGCGGTGTCCTTTCCCAGCGACAGAAGGGGCAGCAAGGCACGTATTGCATCGTTGCCATCGAGGATAACAAGATGGGGTTTATTTCATATTGCATGAATTTATCTCTCTACATCATGTCATCTTGCTTAAGGCGTTACTCTGTTTTTAACTTAATACTCTAGATGCATGCTGGATAGCAGTCGATGAGTGGAGTAATAGTAGTAGATGCAGAATCGTTTCGGTCTACTTGTCACGGACGTGATGCCTATATACATGATCATGCCTAGATATTCTCATAAATATGCTCAATTCTGTCAATTTCTCAACAGTAATTTGTTCACCCACTGTAGAATACTTATGCTTTTGAGAGAAGCCACTAGTGAAACCTATGGCCCCCGGGTCTATTCTCATCATATCAACCTCCATCACTTTAATCTTGCTTTGCTTTTTTACTTTGCCTTTTACTTTGCACTTTGCATCTTTATACCAAAAATATTATTTCTATCAGATCTCACTCTCGTAAGTGACCGTGAAGGGATTGACAACCCCTAATCGTGTTGGTTGCGAGTAGCTATCGTTTTGTGTAGGTACGAGGGACTTGAGTGTGGCCTCCTACTGGATTGATACCTTGGTTCTCAAAAACTGAGGGAAATACTTACGCCACTCTACTGCATCATCCCTTCCTCTTCGGGGAAATCCAACGCAAGCTCAAGACGTAGCAAGAAGGATTTCTGGCGCCATTGCCGGGGAGGTTCACGCAAGTCAAGATTTGACTCCCGACAATGAGCCATTTGTGGCGCCGTTGCCGGGGAGTCTACGCAAAGAGTCAACATACCAAGTACCCATCACAATCCCTATCTCTCGCATTACATTATTTGCCATTTGCCTCTTGTTTTCCTCTCCCCCACTTCACCCTTGCCGTTTTATTCGCCCTCTCTCTCTCTCTCTATCTCCTCCCTCCCGCTTGCCTTTCTGTTTGCTCGTGTGCTAGTTTGCCTGTCGTCATGGCTAGTCTCATATCTTCTCCGTTGTCTCCCGAGAGTGAAGTTTTAAATTTTAAACAAAGGGAGAGAGAAAATCTAAAAGATGCTTGGTATAGAATTTGCAATGCTCAAAATAGATCTACCAGGAAGCAATCTACCTTAGTTCTTCTCCGCAATTTTTATGTAGGTGTTAATCCTTGGTATAGATATATCCTCGATACCATTACCGGAGGGAACTTCTTGGGTAGCCATACTTTTGATTCTTATAATGCTATGTTAGATTTATTTGGCTCACCACCTCTTTTGGTTAATGGAACCATGTTAACTTTGGAGCATGTTATGCAAAGACTTGAAATTATTGAAAATAAAGTTTCTACTATTGAATTAATTGAAAATCTAAATAAAAAGATCCACAATCAAATTACTCAATATGGATCTAAGGTAGGAATGACTTTGAAAAATATTAAGGAAAAGGAACCCATAGTTAATGAGAAGATAAACTTAGATTCTACTAGAATTGATAAACTTGAGGGTATCATTACAAACTTGGGAACCGCTTTTTCTTCCGTAAAGAATACTCCAAGTCCTCCTACTAAAATTGCCAAGCTTATGTATGTTCCTAAAAATAAGGGTGAATCATCTAGTAAGGAAACTGCGGATCTTAAATCTATAAGTATTCATCCCAATCTTTTTGCTATCATTAAGGAACCAATTGCTACAAATGAATTTTTCGATCTTGTGCCTAAAAGTTTGATAATAACTAGAAAGAAAGAAATTCCTAAGGGAAATAGATGCCTCATCGAAGGATTGCCTACCAAAGATGGCAATACCTAGATCTATCCTCGCTTTTATGCCTAGCTAGGGGCATTAAACGATAGCGCTTGTTGGGAGGCAACCCAATTTTATTTTTATTCCTTGCTTTTTGCTCCTGTTTAGTAATAAATAAATTATTTAGCCTCTGTTTTTGTTGTGTTTTTTGTGTTTAATTAGTGTTTATGCCAAGTAGAACCGTTGGGAAGAGTTGGGGAAAGTCTTGTTGAACTTTCTGTAAAAAACAGAAACTTTAGCGCTCACGAGAACTGCTGTCATTTTTATTTGGAGAGTTATATTTAGTTAATTCTTTTTGAAGATGATTAATAGATAAATTCCTCACGTCCAGTAATTTATTTTAGAATTTTTGGGGTTCCAGATCTTGCACTAGCTACAGATTACTACAGACTGTTCTGTTTTTGACAGATTCTGTTTTTCATGTGTTGTTTGCTTATTTTAATGAATCTATGGTTAGTAAAATAGTTTATAATCCATAGAGAAGTTGGAATACAGTAGGTTTAACACCAATATAAATAAATAATGAGTTCATTACAGTACCTTGAAGTGGTCTTTTGTTTTCTTTCGCTAACGGAGCTCACGAGTTTTCTACTTTAAGTTTTGTGTTGTGAAGTTTTCAAGTTTTGGGTGAATTCTTTTGATGGATTATGGAACAAGGAGTGGCAAGAGCCTAAGCTTGGGGATGCCCATGGCACCCCCAATATAATCCAAGGACACCAAAAAGTCAAAGCTTGGGGATGCCCCGGAAGGCATCCCCTCTTTCGTCCACTTCCATCGGTAATTTACTTGGAGCTATATTTTTATTCACCAACATGATATGTGTTTTGCTTGGAGCGTCTTGTATTATTTTTGTCTTTGTGTTTTAGTATGCCACAATCATCCTTGCTGTACACACCTTTTGAGAGAGCCATACATGAATTAAAATTTGATAGAATACTCTATGTGCTTCACTTATATCTTTTGAGCTATGTAGTTTTGCTCTATGTGCTTCACTTATATCTTTTGAGCGTTATAATTTTGCTCTATGTGCTTCACTTAGATCTTTTAGAGAACGGTGGTGGATTTGTTTTAAAGAAACTATTGATCTCTCATGCTTCACTTAAATTATTTTGAGAGTCTCTTAATAGCATGGTAATTTGCTTAATAATAATATGCATGGTATTCAAGATTTGTGAAACTTTCTTTTGAGTGTGTTGAATACTAAGAAAAGATTGAAGCATGATAATTGTTTTGAGATATGGAGGTGATAATATTAAAGTCATGCTAGTTGAGTAGTTGTGAATTTAAAGAATAATTGTGTTAAAGTTTGTGATTCCCGTAGCATGCACGTATGGTGAACCGTTATGTGATGAAGTCGGAGCATGATTTATTTATTGATTATCTTCCTTATGAGTGGCAGTCGGGGACGAGCGATGGTCTTTTCCTACCAATCTATCCCCCTAGGAGCATGCGCATAATACTTTGCTTTGATAACTTCTAGATTTTTGCAATAAGTATATGAGTTCTTTATGACTAATGTTGAGTCCATGGATTATACGCACTCTCACCCTTCCACCTTTGCTAGCCTCTCTAATACCGCGCACTTTTCGCCGGTATCATACACCTACCATATACCTTCCTCAAAACAGCCACCATACCTACCTATTATGGCATTTCCATAGCCATTCTGAGATATATTGCCATGCAACTTTCCACCGTTCTGTTTATCATGACACATTCATCATTGTCATATTGCATATCCCGGTACATTGCCGGAGGCATTCATATAGAGTCAAATTTTGTTCTAAGTATTGATTCATTGCATATCCCGGTACACCACCAGAGGCATTCATATAGAGTTATATTTTGTTCTAAGTATCGAGTTGTAATTGTTGAGTTGTAAGAAAAATAAAAGTGTGATGATCATCATTATTAGAGCATTGTCCTAGTGAGGAAAGAATGATGGATACTATGATTCCCCCACAAGTCGGCATGAGACTCCGGACGAAAAATAAATAAAGAGGCCAAAGAAGCCCAAATAAATAGAGGCCATAAAAAAGAGAAAAGGCCCAAATAAATAAAAAAAATGAGAGAAAAAGAGAGAAGGGACAATGTTACTATCCTCTTACCACACTTGTGCTTCAAAGTAGAACCATGATCTTCATAGTAGAGAGTCTCTCATGTTATCACTTTCATATACTAGTGGGAATCTTTCATTATAGAACTTGGCTTGTATATTCCAATGATGGGCTTCCTCAAATTGCCCTAGGTCTTCATGAGCAAGCAAGTTGGATGCACACCCACCCAGTTTCTTTTTGAGCTTTCATATACTTATAGCTCTAGTGCATCCGTTGCATGGCAATCCCTACTCACTCACATTGATATCTATTGATGGGCATCTCCATAGCCCGTTGATATGCCTAGTTGATGTGAGACTATCTTCTCCTTTTTGTCTTCGCCACAACCTCCATTCTATTCCACCTATAGTGCTATATCCATGGCTCACGCTCATGTATTGCGTGAAGATTGAAAAAGTTTTGAAAAAGTTAGAGTATGAAACAATTGCTTGGCTTGTCATCGGGGTTGTGCATGATTTAAATACTTTGTGTGGTGAAGCTAGAGCATAGCCAGACTATATGATTTTGTAGGGATAGCTTTCTTTGGCCATGTTATTTTGAGAAGACATAATTGCTTTGTTAGTATGCTTGAAGTATTATTATTTTTATGTCAATATAAACTTTTGTCTTGAATCTTTCGAATCTGAATATTCATATCACAATTAAGAAGATTTGCATTGAAATTATGCCAAGTAGCACTCCGCATCAAAAATTCTCTTTTTATCATTTACCTACTCGAGGACGAGCAGGAATTAAGCTTGGGGATGCCTGATACGTCTCCAACGTATCTATAATTTTTGATTACTCCATGCTATATTATCTACTCTTTTGGACTATATTGGGCTTTATTTTCCACTTTTATATTATTTTTGGGACTAACCTATTAACCGGAGGCCCAACCCAGAATTGCTGTTTTTTTGCCTATTTCGGTGTTTCGGAGAAACAGAATATCAAACGGAGTCCAAACAGAATAAAACCTTCAGGAACGTATTTTCTCACCGAACGTGATCCAGGAGACTTGACCCTACTCCAAGGAGTCAAAGAGGCGGTCACGAGGGTGGGGGGCGCCCCCCTAGGACGCGCCCCCTGCCTCGTGGGCCCCTCGGAGCTACACCGACGTACTCCTTCCTCCTATATATACCTACGTACCCCCAAACGAACAGATACGGAGCCAAAAACCTAATTCCATTGCCGGAACTTTCTGTATCCACGAGATCCCATCTTGGGGCCTATTCCGGAGCTCCGCCGGAGAGGCCGTCATCACGGAGGGCTTCTACATCATCATAGCCTCTCTGATGAAGTGTGAGTAGTTTACCTCAGACCTTTGGGTCCATAGTTAGTAGCCAGATGGCTTCTTCTCTCTCTTTGAATCTCAATACAAAGTTCTCCCCCTCTCTTGTGGAGATCTATTCGATGTAATCTTGTTTTTGCGGTGTGTTTGTTGAGATGGATGAATTGTGGGTTTATGATCAAGTCTATCTATGAATAATATTTGAATCTTCTCTGAATTCTTTTATGTATGATTGGTTATCTTTGCAAGTCTCTTCGAATTATCCATTGGGTTTGGCCAACTAGATTGGTAGTTCTTGCCATGGGAGAAGTGCTTAGCTTTGGATTCGATCTTGCGGTGTCCTTTCCCAGTGACAGAAGGGGCAGCAAGGCACGTATTGCATCGTTGCCATCGAGGATAAAAAGATGGGGTTTATTTCATATTGCATGAATTTATCTCTCTACATCATGTCATCTTGCTTAAGGCGTTACTCTATTTTTAACTTAATACTCTAGATGCATGCTGGATAGCGGTCGATGAGTGGAGTAATAGTAGTAGATGCAGAATCGTTTCGGTCTACTTGTCACGGACGTGATGCCTATATACATGATCATGCCTAGATATTCTCATAACTATGCTCAATTCTGTCAATTGCTCAACAGTAATTTGTTCACCCACCGTAGAATACTTATGCTCTTGAGAGAAGCCACTAGTGAAACCTATGGCCCCCAGGTCTATTCTCATCATATCAATCTCCATCACTTTAATCTTGCTTTGCTTTTTTACTTTGCCTTTTAATTTTCACTTTGCATCTTTATACCAAAAATACCAAAAATATTATTTCTATCAGATCTCACTCTCGTAAGTGACCATGAAGGGATTGACAACCCCTAATCGCGTTGGTTGCGAGTAGCTATCGTTTTGTGCAGGTACGAGGGACTTGAGCGTGGCCTCCTACTGGATTGATACCTTGGTTCTCAAAAACTGAGGGAAATAGTTACGCTACTCTGCTGCATCATCCCTTCCTCTTAGGGGATATCCAACGCAAGCTCAAGACGTAGCAAGGTGTCGCAAACTTACTCATAACAGAAGGTGAATCAAGTGTAGAGCTAGATGGCAGTTCCTTACCTCCCCTCGTAGTTGAGGGATAGATCTTGGTTTTTGGATCTCTCAAGTTCTTCATAGTGTCTAGCAGATATAAATCCCAAGTGACTCAAAGAATAGAGCTATGCTCCCCGGCAACGGCGCCAGAAATTAGTCTTGATAACCCACAAGTATAGGGGATCGCAACAGCTTTCGAGGGTAGAGTATTCAACCCAAATTTATTGATTCGACACAAGGGGAGTCAAAGAATATTCTCAAGTATTAGCAGCTGAGTTGTCAATTCAACCACACTTGGAAACTTAGTATCTACAGCAAAGTGTTTAGTAGCACAGTAATATGATAGTGGTGGTAGCAGCAACAAAAGTAAAGACAGCAAAAGTAATGTTTTTGGTATTTTGTAGTGATTGTAATAGTAGCAGCGGGAAAGTAAATAAGCGAGAACCAATATATGGAAAACTTGTAGGCACCGGATCAGTGATGGATAATTATTCCGGATGCGGTTCATCATGTGACAGTCATAACATAGGGTGACACAAAACTAGCTCCAATTCATCAATGTAATGTATGCATGTATTCCGTATATAGTCATACGTGCTTATGGAAAAGAACTTGCATGACATATTTTGTCCTACCCTCCCGTGGCAGTGGGGTCCTATTGGAAAATTAGGGATATTGGGGCCTCCTTTTAATAGAGAACCGGAACAAAGCATTAGCACATAGTGAATACATGAACTCCTCAAACTATGGTCATCACCGGGAGTGGTCCCGATTATTGTCACTTTGGAGTTGCCGGATCATAACACATAGTAGGTGACTATAGACTTGCAAGATAGGATCAAGAACTCACATATATTCATGAAAACATAATAGGTTCAGATCTGAAATCATGGCACTCGGGCCCTAGTGACAAGCATTAAGCATAGCAAAGTCATAGCAACATCAATCTCAGAACATAATGGATACTAGGGATCAAACCCTAACAAAACTAACTCGATTACATGATAAATCTCATCCAACCCATCACCGTCCAGCAAGCCTACAATGGAATTACTCACGCACGGCGGTGAGCATCATGAAATTGGTGATGGAGGATGGTTGATGATGACGACGGCGATGAATCCCCCTCTCCGGAGCCCCGAATGGACTCCAGATCAGCCCTCCCGAGAGGTTTTAGGGCTTGGCGGCGGCTCCATATCGTAAAACGCGATGATTTCTTCCCTCTTATTTTTTCCTCTCCGAAAGCAAATATATAGAGTTGGAGTTGGCGTCGGAGGGCATCCAAGGGGCCCACGAGGTAGGGGGGCGCGCCCTAGGGGGGCGCGCCCCCCACCCTCGTGAGAAGGGTGTGGGCCCCCTAGTCTTCATCTTTGGCGAGGATTTTTTATTATTTTTTCTAAGATGTTCCGTGGTGTTTCAGGTCATTCCGAGAATATTTGTTTTCTGCACATAAAACAACACCATGGCAATTTGCTAAAAACAGCATCAGTCGGGGTTAGTTCCATTCAAATCGTACAAGTTAGAGTCCAAAACAAGGGCAAAAGTGTTTGGAAAAGTAGATATGACGGAGACGTATCAATAGATCGATCGGAAAGAATAGCTTCGAGGTGGTTTCGTACCCTACAAACGATTTCTTCTTATGCTCTCCGCTAGATAGAAACTTTGGAGTGATTCTTTGTTGCATGTTGAGAGATGGTTATATGATCCAATTATATTAGCACTGTTGAGAGATTGCACTAGCGAAAGTACGGACCCTAGGCTTCATTTTAAGCATTGCAATACTGTTTTTGTCAATCCCTTCACGGTTATTTGCAAAGTGAGATCTGATATAGATGGATAAACAGTAAAGTAATATTTTTGGTATTTTGGTTTATGGAACAAAAAGTAAAAGATTGCAAAACTATAAATAGGAAACTAAAACTGTAGATCAGAAACTTATATGATGGAAAATAGATCCGGGGGCCATAGGTTTCACTAGAGGCTTCGCTCAAGATAGAAAATATTACGGTGGGTGAACGAATTACTGCCGAGCAATTGATAGGAAAGCGTAAAGTTATGATGATATCTAAGGCAATGATCATGAATATAGGCATCACGTCCTTGTCAAGTAGATCGAAATGATTCTGCATCTACTACTATTACTCCATACATCGACCGACTCCTGCCTGCATCTATAGTATTAAGTTCATAAAGAACAGAGTAACACATTAAGTAAGATGACATGATGTAGTGGAATTAGCTCAAGCAATATGATGAAAAACCCATCTTGTTATCTTCGATGGCAACAATACAATACGTGCCTTGCTACCCCCTACTGTCACTGGGAAAGGACACTGCAAGATTGAACCCAAAGCTAAGCACTTCTCCCATTGCAAGAAAAATCAATCTAGTTGGCCAAACCAAATCGATAGTTAGAAGAGACTTGCAAAGATATCAAATCATGCATATAAGAATTCAGAAGAGATTCAAATAATATTCATAAATAAGCTGATCATAAATCCACAATTCATCGGATCTCGGCAAACACACCGCAAAAGAGTATTACATCGAATAGATTTCCAAGAACATCGAGGAGAACATGGTATTGAGAATCAAAGAGAGAGAAGAAGGTACTAGCTATGGACCCGTAGGTCTGTGGTAAACTACTCACGCTTCATCGGAGAGGCAATGGTGCTGATGTAGAAGCCCTCCCCCTACGACAAGATGACGGAAAAGGCCCGTAGATGGGATCTCACAGGTACGGAAGGTTGCGGCGGTGGAAAAGTGGTTTTGTGGCTCCCATGAAAGGTTTTAGGATATTTGAGAATATATAGGTGGAAGAAATAGGTCGGTGGAGTAACAAGGGGCCCACAAGGGTGGGGGCGTGCCCTACCCCCGAGGGCGCGCCCTCCATCCTTGTGGGTGCCTCGTGGCTTCCCTGACGTGTACTCCAAGTCCCCTGGATGTCTTCTGGTCCAAGAAAAATCATCGCGAAAGTTGCATTCCGTTTGGACTCCGTTCGGTATTCCTTTTCGGCGAAACTCTAAAACAAGGAAAAAAGCAGAAACTGGCACTGGACTCTAGGTTAATAGGTTAGACCCAAAAATAATATAAAATAGCATATTAATGCATATAAAACATCCAAAACAGATAATATAATAGCAATGAACAATCAAAAATTATAGAAACGTTGGTGGCGTATCAGGCATCCCCAAGCTTAATTCCTGCTTGTCCTCGAGTAGGTAAATGATAAAAACAGAATTTTTGATGTGGAATGCTACCTAACATATTTATCCATGTAATTCTCTTTATTGTGGCATGAATGTTCAGATCTATATGATTCAAAACAAAAGTTCAATATTGACAAAAACAATAATACTTCAAGCATACCAACAAAATAATTATGTCTTCTCAAAATAACATGGCCAAAGAAAGCTTATCCCTATAAAATCATATAGTCTGGCTATGCTCCATCTTCATCACACAAAATATTCCAATCATGCACAACCCCGATGACAAGCCAAGCAATTGTTTCATACTTTTAATGTTCTCAAACCTTTTCAACTTTCACGGAATACATGAGCGTGAGCCATGGACATAGCACTATAGGTGGAATAGAAGGTGGTTGTTGATACGTCCATTTTGCATCATGCTTTTATATCGATATTTATGGCATTATGGGCTGTCATTACACATTATGTCACAATACTTATGCCTATTCTCTCTTATTTTACAAGCTTTACTGTTGGGGAACGTAGTAATTTCAAAAAAATTCCTACGCACACGCAAGATCATGGTGATGCATAGCAACGAGAGGGGAGAGTGTGATCTACGTACCCTTGTAGATCAACGACGGAACCGTTTGGTTGATGTAGTCGTACGTCTCCATAGCCCGACCGATCAAGCACCGAAACTACGGCACCTCCGAGTTCTAGCACACGTTCAGCTCGATGATGATCCCCGGACTCCGATCCAGCAAAGTGTCGGGGAAGAGTTCCGTCAGCACGGCGGCGTGGTGACGATCTTGATGTACTACTGTCGCAGGGCTTCGCCTAAGCACCGCTACAATATTATCGAGGACTATGGTGGCAGGGGGCGCCGCACACGGCTAAGAATATGATCATGTGGATCAACTTGTGTTCCTCTGGGGTGTCCCTGCCTCCTTATATAAAGGCTCAAGGGGGGGGGGTGCGGCCGGCCTAGGAGAGGCGCGCCAGGAGGAGTCCTACTCCCTCCGGGAGTAGGATCCCCCCCAATCCTAGTTGGAATAGGATTCACGGAGGGGAGAAAAGAGGAAGGGGGGCCGGCCCCCTCTCCTTGTTCTATTCGGACCAAGGGAGGGGAGGGGTGCGTGGCCCATCTCTGGCTGTCTCTTCTCTTTTCCACTAAGGCCCACCAAGGCCCATATATCTTCCGGGGGGTTCCGGTAACCTCTCGGTACTCCGGTAAAATCCCGATTTTCACCCGGAACACTTCCGATATCCAAACATAGGCTTCCAATATACCAATCTTTATGTCTTGACCATTTCGAGACTCCTCGTCATGTCCGTGATCACATCCAGGACTCCGAACAACCTTCGGTACATCAAAACGTATAAACTCATAATATAACTGTCATTGAAACCTTAAGCGTGCGTACCCTACGGGTTCGAGAACAATGTAGACATGACCGATACACATCTCCGGTCAATAACCAATAGCGGGACCTGGATGCCCATATTGGCTCCTACATATTCTACGAAGATCTTTATCGGTCAGACCGCATAACAACATACGTTGTTCCCTTTGTCATCGGTATGTTACTTGCCCGAGATTCGATCGTCGGTATCCAATACCTAGTTCAATCTCGTTATCGGCAAGTCTCTTTACTCGTTCCGTAATACATCATCCTGCAACTAACTCATTAGTTGCAATGCTTGCAAGGCTTAAGTGATGTGTACCGAGAGGGCCCAGAGATACCTCTCCGACGATCGGAGTGACAAATCCTAATCTCGAAATACGTCAACCCAACATGTACCTTTGGAGACACCTGTAGAGCACCTTTATAATCACCCAGTTACGTTGTGACGTTTGGTAGCACACAAAGTGTTCCTCCGGCACACGGGAGTTACATAATCTCATAGTCATAGGAACATGTATAAGTCATGAAGAAAGCAATAGCAACATACTAAACGATCGGGTGCTAAGCTAATGGAATGGGTCATGTCAATCAGATCATTCAACTAATGATGTGATCCCGTTAATCAAATGACAACTCTTTGTCCATGGTTAGGAAACATAACCATCTTTGATTAACGAGCTAGTCAAGTAGAGGCATACTAGTGACACTCTGTTTGTCTATGTATTCACACATGTATTATGTTTCCGGTTAATACAATTCTAGCATGAATAATAAACTTTTATCATGATATAAGGAAATAAATAATAACTTTATTATTGCCTCTAGGGCATATTTCCTTCAGTCTCCCACTTGCACTAGAGTCAATAATCTAGATTACACAGTAATGATTCTAACACCCATGGAGCTTTGGTGCTGATCATGTTTTGCTCGTGGAAGAGGCTTAGTCAACGGGTCTGCTACATTCAGCTCCGTATGTATCTTGCAAATCTCTATGTCTCCCACCTGGACTAGATCCCGGATGGAATTGAAGCGTCTCTTGATGTGTTTGGTTCTCTTGTGAAATCTGGATTCCTTTGCCAAGGCAATTGCACCAGTATTGTCACAAAAGATTTTCATTGGACCCGATGCACTAGGTATGACACCTAGATCGGATATGAACTCCTTCATCCAGACTCCTTCGTTTGCTGCTTCCGAAGCAGCTATGTACTCCGCTTCACATGTAGATCCCGCCACGACGCTTTGTTTAGAACTGCACCAACTGACAGCTCCACCGTTTAATGTAAACACGTATCCGGTTTGCGATTTAGAATCGTCCGGATCAGTGTCAAAGCTTGCATCAACGTAACCGTTTACAATGAGCTCTTTGTCACCTCCATATACGAGAAACATATCCTTAGTCCTTTTCAGGTATTTCAGGATGTTCTTGACCGCTGTCCAGTGATCCACTCCTGGATTACTTTGGTACCTCCCTGCTAAACTTATAGCAAGGCACACATCAGGTCTGGTACACAGCATTGCATACATGATAGAGCCTATGGCTGAAGCATAGGGAACATCTTTCATTTTCTCTCTATCTTCTGCAGTGGTCGGGCATTGAGTCTGACTCAACTTCACACCTTGTAACACAGGCAAGAACCCTTTCTTTGCTTGATCCATTTTGAACTTCTTCAAAATCTTGTCAAGGTATGTGCTTTGTGAAAGTCCAATTAAGCGTCTTGATCTATCTCTATAGATCTTTATGCCTAATATGTAAGCAGCTTCACCGAGGTCTTTCATTGAAAAACTCTTATTCAAGTATCCCTTTATGCTATCCAGAAATTCTATATCATTTCCAATCAGTAATATGTCATCCACATATAATATCAGAAATGCTACAGAGCTCCCACTCACTTTCTTGTAAATACAGGCTTCTCCGAAAGTCTGTATAAAACCAAATGCTTTGATCACACTATCAAAGCGTTTATTCCAACTCCGAGAGGCTTGCACCAGTCCATAAATGGATCGCTGGAGCTTGCACACTTTGTTAGCTCCCTTTGGATCGACAAAACCTTCCGGTTGCATCATATACAACTCTTCTTCCAGAAATCCATTCAGGAATGCAGTTTTGACATCCATCTGCCAAATTTCATAATCATAAAATGCGGGAATTGCTAACATGATTCGGACAGACTTAAGCATCGCTACGGGTGAGAAGGTCTCATCGTAGTCAACCCCTTGAACTTGTCTAAAACCTTTTGCGACAAGTCGAGCTTTGTAGACAGTAATATTACCGCCAGCGTCAGTCTTCTGCTTGAATATCCATTTATTCTCAATTGCTTGCCGATCATCGGGCAAGTCAACCAAAGTCCATACTTTGT
Source organism: Triticum aestivum (assembly GCF_018294505.1). Taxonomy (NCBI): domain Eukaryota; kingdom Viridiplantae; phylum Streptophyta; class Magnoliopsida; order Poales; family Poaceae; genus Triticum; species Triticum aestivum. The sequence goes on from NC_057806.1 coordinate 428,921,929, forward strand.
TCTCATACATGGATCCCATCTCAGATTTCATGGCTTCAAGCCATTTTGCCGTATCTGGGCTCACCATCGCTTCTTCATAGTTCGTAGATTCACCATGATCTAGCAGCATGATTTCTAGAATAGGATTACCGTACCACTCTAGCGCGGATCTCACTCTGGTTGATCTACGAGGTTCAGTAGTATCTTTTCCTGAAGTTTCATGATCATTATCATTAACTTCCTCACTAATTGGTGTAGGTGTCGCTGAAACAGTTTTCTGTGATGTACTACTTTCCAATAAGGGAGCAGGTACGGTTACCTCTTCAAGTTCTACTTTCCTCCCACTCACATCTTTCGAGAGAAACTCCTTCTCCAGAAAGTTTCTGAATTTAGCAACAAAAGTCTTGCCTTCGGATCTGTGATAGAAGGTGTATCCAATAGTTTCCTTTGGATATCCTATGAAGACACATTTCTCCGATTTGGGTTCGAGCTTATCAGGTTGAAGCTTTTTCACATAAGCATCGCAGCCCCAAACTTTCAGAAACGACAACTTTGGCTTCTTGCCAAACCATAGTTCATAAGGTGTCGTCTCAACGGATTTTGATGGTGCCCTATTTAACGTGAATGCGGCCGTCTCTAAAGCATAACCCCAAAACGATAGCGGTAAATCAGTAAGAGACATCATAGATTGCACCATATCTAGTAAAGTACGATTACGACGTTCGGACACACCATTACGCTGTGGTGTTCCGGGTGGCGTGAGTTGCGAAACTATTCCACATTGTTTCAAATGTACACCAAACTCATAACTCAAATATTCTCCTCCACGATCAGATCGTAGAAACTTTATTTTCTTGTTACGATGATTTTCAACTTCACTCTGAAATTCTTTGAACTTTTCAAATGTTTCAGACTTATGTTTCATTAAGTAGATATACCCATATCTGCTTAAGTCATCTGTGAAGGTGAGAAAATAACGATATCCGCCACGAGCCTCAATATTCATCGGACCACATACATCTGTATGTATGATTTCCAACAAATCTGTTGCTCTCTCCATAGTACCGGAGAACGGTGTTTTAGTCATCTTGCCCATGAGGCACGGTTCGCAAGTACCAAGTGATTCATAATCAAGTGGCTCCAAAAGTCCATCAGTATGGAGTTTCTTCATGCGCTTTACACCGATATGACCTAAACGGCAGTGCCACAAATAAGTTGCACCATCATTATCAACTCTGCATCTTTTGGCTTCAACATTATGAATATGTGTGTCACTACTATCGAGATTCAATAAGAATAGACCACTCTTCAAGGGTGCATGACCATAAAAGATATTACTCATATAAATAGAACAACCATTATTCTCTGATTTAAATGAATAACCGTCTCGCATTAAACAAGATCCAGATATAATGTTCATGCTCAACGCTGGCACCAAATAACAATTATTTAGGTCTAATACTAATCCTGAAGGTAGATGTAGAGGTAGCGTGCCGACCGCGATCACATCGACTTTGGAACCGTTTCCCACGCGCATCGTCACCTCGTCCTTAGCCAATCTTCGCTTAATCCATAGTCCCTGTTTCGAGTTGCAAATATTAGCAACAGAACCAGTATCAAATACCCAGGTGCTACTGCGAGCATTAGTAAGGTACACATCAATAACATGTATATCACATATACCTTTGTTCACCTTGCCATCCTTCTTATCCGCCAAATACTTGGGGCAGTTCCGCTTCCAGTGACCAGTCTGCTTGCAGTAGAAGCACTCAGTTTCAGGCTTAGGTCCAGACTTGGGTTTCTTCTCTTGAGCAGCAACTTGCTTGCCGTTCTTCTTGAAGTTCCCCTTCTTCTTCCCTTTGCCCTTTTTCTTGAAACTAGTGGTCTTGTTGACCATCAACACTTGATGCTCCTTTTTGATTTCTACCTCCGCAGCTTTCAGCATTGCGAAGAGCTCGGGAATAGTCTTATTCATCCCTTGCATATTATAGTTCATCACGAAGCTCTTGTAGCTTGGTGGCAGTGATTGGAGAATTCTGTCAATGACGCAATCATCTGGAAGATTAACTCCCATCTGAATCAAGTGATTATTATACCCAGACATTTTGAGTATATGCTCACTGACAGAACTGTTCTCCTCCATCTTGCAGCTATAGAACTTATTGGAGACTTCATATCTCTCAATCCGGGCATTTGCTTGAAATATTAACTTCAACTCCTGGAACATCTCATATGCTCCATGACGTTCAAAACATCGTTGAAGTCCCGATTCTAAGCCGTAAAGCATGGCACACTGAACTATCGAGTAGTCATCAGCTTTGCTCTGCCAGACGTTCATAACATCTGGTGTTGCTCCAGCAGCAGGCCTGGCACCCAGCGGTGCTTCCAGGATGTAATTCTTCTGTGCAGCAATGAGGATAATCCTCAAGTTACGGACCCAGTCCGTGTAATTGCTACCATCATCTTTCAACTTTGCTTTCTCAAGGAACGCATGAAAATTCAACGGAACAACAGCACGGGCCATCTATCTACAATCAAACATACATAAGCAAGATACTATCAGGTACTAAGTTCATGATAAATTTAAGTTCAATTAATCAAATTACTTAAAGAACTCCCACTTAGATAGACATCCCTCTAATCCTCTAAGTGATCACGTGATCCAAATCAACTAAACCATGTCCGATCATCACGTGAGATGGAGTAGTTTCATTGGTGAACATCACTATGTTGATCATATCTACTATATGATTCACGCTCGACCTTTCGGTCTCCGTGTTCCGAGGCCATATCTTCATATGCTTGGCTCGTCAAGTATAACCTGAGTATTCCGCGTGTGCAACTGTTTTGCACCCGTTGTATTTGAATGTAGAGCCTATCACACCCGATCATCACGTGGTGTCTCAGCACGAAGAACTTTCGCAACGGTGCATACTCAGGGAGAACACTTCTTGATAATTTTAGTGAGAGATCATCTTATAATGCTACCGTCAATCAAAGCAAGATAAGATGCATAAAAGATAAACATCACATGCAATCAATATAAGTGATATGATATGGCCATCATCATCTTGTGCCTGTGATCTCCATCTCCGAAGCACCGTCATGATCACCATCGTCACCGGCGTGACACCTTGATCTCCATCGTAGCATCGTTGTCGTCTCGCCAATCTTATGCTTCCACAACTATCACTACCGCTTAGTGATAAAGTAAAGCATTACAGCGCGATTGCATTGCATACAATAAAGCGACAACCATATGGCTCCTGCCAGTTGCCGATAACTCGGTTACAAAACATGATCATCTCATACAATAAAATTCAGCATCATGTCTTGACCATATCACATCACAACATGCCCTGCAAAAACAAGTTAGACGTCCTCTACTTTGTTGTTGCAAGTTTTACGTGGCTGCTACGGGCTTAAGCAAGAACCAATCTTACCTACGCATCAAAACCACAACGATAGTTTGTCAAGTTGGTGCTGTTTTAACCTTCGCAAGGACCGGGCGTAGCCACACTTGATTCAACTAAAGTTGGAGAAACTGTCACCCGCAAGCCACCTATGTGCAAAGCACGTCGGGAGAACCGGTCTTGCGTAAGCGTACGCGTAATGTCGGTCCGGGCCGCTTCGTCCAACAATACCGCCAAACCAAAGTATGACATGCTGGTAAGCAGTATGACTTATATCGCCCACAACTCACTTGTGTTCTACTCGTGCATATAACATCAACACATAAAACCTAGGCTCGGATGCCACTGTTGGGGAACATAGTAATTTCAAAAAAATTCCTACGCACACGCAAGATCATGGTGATGCATAGCAACGAGAGGGGAGAGTGTGATCTATGTACCCTTGTAGATCGACGACGGAAGCGTTTGGTTGATGTAGTCGTACGTCTCCACGGCCCGACCGATCAAGCACCGAAACTACGGCGCCTCCGAGTTCTAGCACACGTTCAGCTCGATGACGATCCCCGGACTCCGATCCAGCAAAGTGTCGGGGAAGAGTTCCGTCAGAACAACGTCGTGGTGACGATCGTGATGTACTATTGTCGCAGGGCTTCGCCTAAGCACCGCTACAATATTATCGAGGACTATGGTGGCAGGGGGCGCCGCACACGGCTAAGAATATGATCACGTGGATCAACTTGAGTTCCTCTATGGTGTCCCTGCCTCCGTATATAAAGGCTCAAGGGGGGGGTGCGGCCGACCTAGGAGAGGCGCGCCAAGAGGAGTCCTACTCCCTCCGGGAGTAGGATTCCCCCCCAATCCTAGTTGGAATAGGATTCGCGGAGGGGGGAAAAGAGGAAGGGGGGCCGGCCCCCTCTCCTTGTCCTATTCGGACCAAGGGAGGAGAGGGGCGCAAGGCCCATCTCTGGCTGTCTCTTCTCTTTTCCACTAAGGCCCACTAAGGCCCATATATCTCCCGGGGGGTTCCGGTAACCTCTCGGTACTCCGGTAAAATCCCGATTTTCACCCGGAACACTTCCGATATCCAAACATAGGCTTCCAATATATCAACCTTTATGTCTCGACCATTTCGAGACTCCTCGTCATGTACGTGATCACATCCGGGACTTCGAACAACCTTCGGTACATCAAAACGTATAAACTCATAATATAACTGTCATCGAAACCTTAAGTGTGCGGACCCTACGGGTTCGAGAACAATGTAGACATGACCGAGACACGTCTCCGGTCAATAAAAAATAGCGGGACCTGGATGCCCATATTGGCTCCTACATATTCTACGAAGATCTTTATCGGTCAGACCGCATAACAACATACGTTGTTCCCTTTGTCATCGGTATGTTACTTGCCCGAGATTCGATCGTCGGTATCCAATACCTAGTTCAATCTCGTTACCGGCAAGTCTCTTTACTCGTTCTATAATACATCAACCCGCAACTAACTCATTAGTTGCAATGCTTGCAAGGCTTAAGTGATGTGCATTACCGAGAGGGCCTAGAGATACCTCTCCGACGATCGGAGTGACAAATCCTAATCTCGAAATACGTCAACCCAACATGTACCTTTGGAGACACCTGTAGAGCACCTTTATAATCACCCAGTTACATTGTGACGTTTGGTAGCACACAAAGTGTTCCTCTGGCACACGGGAGTTACATAATCTCATAGTCATAGGAACATGTAAGTCATGAAGAAAGCAATAGCAACATACTAAATGATCGGGTGCTAAGCTAATGGAATGGGTCATGTCAATCAGATCATTCAACTAATGATGTGATCCCGTTAATCAAATGACAACTCTTTGTCCATGGTTAGGAAACATAACCATCTTTGATTTAACGAGCTAGTCAAGTAGAGGCATACTAGTGACACTCTATTTGTCTATGTATTCACACATGTATTATGTTTCTGGTTAATACAATTCTAGCATGAAAATAAACTTTTATCATGATATAAGGAAATAAATAATAACTTTATTATTGCCTCTAGGGCATATTTCCTTCATTTACATGAAGAGGGAGAATGCCGGCAGCTGGGAATCTAGGCTGGAAAAGGAGCAAATATTAGAGACCTATTCTGCGCAGCTCCAAAAGTCCTGAAACTTCATGGAAGTTATTTCCAGAATATGTAAAAAATACTGAGCGCAAGAAGTACCAGAGGGGGGCTACCCACCAGCCACGAGGGTAGGGGGCGCGCCCCCTTCCTCGTGGGCCCCCTGGTGTCCCTCCGATGCCCATCTTCTGCTATATGAAGCCTTTCGTCGAGGAAAAAATCATAAGCAAGCTTTCGGGACGAGACTCTGCTGCCACGAGGCGGGACCAATCTAGGGCTCTGGCAGAGCTGTTCTGCCGGGGACACTTCCCTCCGGGAGGAGGAAATCACCACCATCGTCATCACCAACGATCCTCTCATAGGGAGGGGGTCAATCTCCATCAACATCTTCACCAGCACCATCTCATCAGGACAGGTAATTTCACTTACTTTTGTGAGTTGCAATCCCTTTTCAGAATTTTCAGTCACCATTTTCTTGCTGCTTTGCTAGTTCTATTTTTGTTGCAATTACACTTTTCTTTTTGTGCAATTGCACCTTGTCCTTGTTGTAATCGTACTTTCACTCTTTTTGACATTTTTGTTTTATTTTTGTTGAAATTGCACACAATTATTGTGTGCAGTTGAACTTTTAGTAGTTGCAATTGCATTTTTCTTTTTCATGAAACTGCATTTTAAATGTTGGGGCATATGAATGACACATGCATTATAGACTCTGCCTGAAAAAAATCACAATTTCAAGGAACACAAATCAATATTGTTGTTCATGCTTATATTTTTTTGATAACTAAAACCCTCTTTATTCATTGGTGATAACACTTACATCTTTAAGTAAAAGAGGAAGAAGCTCATTAGGAGCAATTTCAATCCACTCGCTACAGAATTTAGATCTAGCTACACTAGCTAATTCATGAGAAACAACGTTTGCTTCTCTAGGATAGAATTTTAACTAAATTGAACTAAACTCACATGCCAAATGGTAACACTCATCAATGATGGTTGCTGCATTGCCCGCATACTGATCATCCATGTTCATAATCTCCATTAGTTCCAAACTGTCGGAATTAATGAATAGCCTATTACACCCTGCCGTGGAAGAGAGTTGTAAACCGAATTTAAGAGCCAATGCCTCTACAAAAAGAGGGTCATAATAGGAGTATTAGTTTGTTTACGAAAACTATGAAATGAACTCTATCGTCTTTTATGATTGCTCCCATAGCTTCATGTAGCGCGTCACAGTCAAAGACGACATCTACGTTCAGCTGAAAAAAGCCATTAGATGGTTTTCTCCATCCATCCTTCTTTAGTACTGCCTTCAGGTCACCTGCAATAACAAAATTTTCTTCTAGTGCTCTCACAAATTGTGATGTTCTTTTCGCATCTTGCACATGCTAACCATAAACATATTGTGGAGCCATAGACACATGGAAACATGCACTGATTACATGTCCTATGTCTGCAAGTATGTAACACCCCGGATGTAATTTACCTTAATTGTATTCCAACTCTTGCCGTTTCCGGCACTAAGTTATTTTATTTCCTCATTGTCGGGTTTTTGTCTCCGTCTGTTTTGTCTTTGTCATGCATCTCAAACATGTCATCATGTGCATTGCATCTGCATACGTGTTCGTCTCATGCATCCGAGCATTTTCCCCGTTGTCCGTTTTGCATTCCGGCGCTCCTATGTCCTCCGGTGTCCCTTTCTACCTCTTTTCGTGTGTGGGTGCTAAACGTTTCCGGATTGGACCGATACTTGTCATGCGGCCTTGGTTTACTACCGGTAGACCGCTTGTCAAGTTTCGTACCATTTGGACTTCGTTTGATACTCCAACGGTTAACCGAGGGACCGAGAAGGCCTCGTGTGTGTTGCAGCCCAACACCCTTCCAAAGTGGCCCAAAACCCACCTAAACCTCCTCCATCATCTAGAGCGTTCGATCACGATCGGGTGGCCAAAAACCGCACCTCATTTGGAGCTTCCTAGCTCCCTCTACCTCTATATAAATGCCTTCCCCCGAAATTTCGGGCAAACCCTAGTCCCCTCCCTCTCCACGCGCCGCTGGAATATTTTCCGTCCGGCCGGACACGTCCGAATCCACCACCGCCGCCACGTGTCACCGCCCTATTCGCCGCCGCCCGGTCCCCAGATCGCCGCGCCGCCAGGGCCCGGGAAGCCCATCGCCGGCCCCCGAGGCCCATCCGGGTCGCGCCGCCACCTACCGTCCTCACCCCCGACGCCGTCTGCTCCGCCCGCGCGCCGCCCTTCTTCTCCGACGCAGGCGCCGCTCGCTGCTGTTCCGGCCCAGATCCGGCGCCCCCCCGCCATCGACTCCTCTCAAGCCAGCTACAGTACCCCGGCGACGAACCTCGAAGTTCACTCTCGATCCCGATCTGGATCTGAAGTTGCCTCGGTTGACTTTTATCCCCGAAACCCTAATATTTTTGCTATCTTTGACATGCCATAACTCTGCATCCGTAGCTCCGATTCGTGCGTGTAGCATATCAAAATGTTCGTCTCGACGAGGTCATCATTTCATCTCATTACATCATTTTCATTTGAGCTCATCTTGATGCCCGAAATGCTGTTGGAAAAGGGCTATGTGATGATTATTTCAGATCTGTTTCAGCAAATGGCCTTTTGTCATTTTTGCCATGATTAATGTGTGCATGCTATGATCTTGAGCTCCGCATGTGTTTTGTAGAATGCCATGCCATCTTTACATGGGTGCATGCTCAATGATGCTGATTTCAGGGACTTAGAATTTCATTAAGTCCTTGCCCTATCATTACTTTTATGCCATATGTTCATGTTGTTTCCTAGTGATCCGTGCCTATTTTGAGGATGATTAGTAAGGATGTTTTGTAGATAATGTTGCGCTCTATCCATCCATGTCTTTGTTTGCAATTATGGAGCACCCTAGCTTGAGTCAATCGAGCTCTACTTTTGCTATAAAATGTTCCTGGCAGATTGTTAACATGTTTAGCAATTTTGCCGAGCTTGTTGTTGTTGATCTTTGCATGCTATGTTGTTGTTCTTGCCATGTATAGCTTCTATGCCATGTCTATTTGCTGGGTGTATGCTTAGTTTGTTATGCAATGCCTCGTAGTGAGTGCATCGAGCTCGTAAACATGCCTACTTGTTAATCTGTTATGCATGCTCCAGTTTAAATCTGTTTATGTTTTTGCTATGTTCACATGCTTGTAATTGTATTTTCTGATCCCTTTTGGCTCATGGTCACTAAGGGACTATTGTTATATGCTTTGAGTATCTTCATGCCACGCCTTGATTTGCCACGATATGTTCCTGTAGCATGTAGTTTTCGTGCTCTAAACATTGCTTCCTGATGATAAATTCCTGACATGCTCTTAATTTCACTAAGTCAGAAACCTGTTATCGTTTGCACTTTTGCCATGCTTGTTTGAACCTGTTAATGAGTGAATTAGCCGTAGCTCAGTGCTCATCTTTTGTCAAGCATCATGAGTGGATCCCTGCCATGTATTTTGTTGTCATGTTGGAGTGTTGTTGCTTGTTTATCTTGATGCATTTATATGGTCTCGTGCTGATTATCGCAGACCGGTGCCATATTTGTTCTGCTTGCCATTTCCAAACCGTGCATCCGATTCCGGTGATCTTTATATCGATTTCAACCGAAATCAACTCTTATTTCCAGTGGCACTCTTGGATTTCCAAGTTGAGGCCAGGTTCATCATTTCCTTTCCAAGTCATGCATATGCATCACATACCGCATCCCGCATATCATATCATGTTTGCATCATGTTGTTTGAGCATTGCACTTGGTTGATTGTGTTACTTTTGCTTATTGTTCTTGCTTGGGTAGAGCCGGGAGACGAGTACGTGAATGAGGAGCCCGTTGAGTACGCTTCTAAGGATCAAGGCAACTCTGAGAACTTTGCAGGCAAGATGACCATACCCTCGAAATCACTTCTATCTTTGCTTGCTAGATGCTCGCTCTTTTGCTATGCCTATGCTACGATACCTACCACTTGCTTATCATGCCTCCCATATTTGCCATGTCAAACCTCTAACCCACCTTGTCCTACAAAACCGTTGTTTGGCTATGTTACCGCTTTGCTCAGCCCCTCTTATAGCGTTGCTAGTTGCAGGTGAAGTTTGGAGATCGTTCCTTGTTGGAACATGTTTATTGTTGGGATATCATAATATTATCTTGTTTATCTTAATGCACCTATATACTTGGTAAAGGGTGGAAGGCTCGGCCTTATGCCTAGTGTTTTGTTCCACTCTTGCCGCCCTAGTTTCCGTCATATCGGTGTTATGTTCCCGGATTTTGCGTTCCTTACACGGTTGGGTTATAATGGGAACCCCTTGACAGTTCGCCTTGAATAAAACTCCTCCAGCAATGCCCAACCTAGGTTTTACCATTTGCCACCTTGCCTCTTTTTCCCTTGGGTTTCCGGAGCCCAAGGGTCATCTTTATTAAACCCCTCGGGCCAGTGCTCCTCTGAGTGTTGGTCCACCTTGTCAGCCGCCGGTGGCCACCAGGGGCAACTCTGGGCTGGCCTAGACGGAAGTTTGGACAATCTGAGTGTGCCCTAAGAACGAGATATGTGCAGCTCCTATCGGGATTTGTCGGCACATTCGGGCGGTGTTGCTGGACTTGTTTTACCATTGTCGAGGATGTCTTGTAACCGGGATGCCGAGTCTAATAGGAATGTCTTGGGAGAAGGAATATCCTTCATTGACCATGAGAGCTTGTGATGGGCTAAGTTGGGACTCCCCTGCAGGGATTTGAACTTTCGAAAGCCATGCCCGCGGTTATGGGCAGATGGGAATTTGTTAATGTTCGGTTGTAGATAACCTGAAACTTAACTTAATTAAAATGCACCAACCGTGTGTGTAACCGTGATGGTCTCTTCTCGGCGGAGTCCGGGAAGTGAACACGGTGTTGGAGTAATGCTTGACGTAGGTTGTTCTAGGATCACTTCTTGATCATAGTTGTTCGACCGTGATTTTTCCTTCTCTTCTCGCTCTCTTTTGCGTATGTTAGCCACCATATATGCTCGTCGCTTGCTGCAGCTCCACATCATACCTTTACCTTACCTATAATCTTAAATAGTCTTGATCGCGAGGGTGCAAGATTGCTGAGTCCCCGTGACTCACAGATTGCTTCCAAACCAGATGCAGGGACCGACGATACCGCTCCAGATGATATGACCGAGCTCAAGTGGGAGTTCGATGAAGACTCTTGGCGTTACTACGTGTCTTTCCCAGATGATCAGTAGTGGTGCCCAGTTGGGGCGATCGGGGACTATGTCGCATTTGGGGGTTGATCTTTATTTTGGTACCGTAGTCGGACCCTGAGTGTATTGGATGAATGTAATGACTTATTTATGTAATTGTGTGACGTGGCGAGTGTAAGCCAACTATGTATTTTTCCCCTTTATTTATTTACATGGGTTGTTGTGAAGATTACCTCACTTACGACATTGCTTTCAATGCGGTTATGCCTCTAAGTCATGCTTCAACACGTAGGAGATATAGCCGCATCGAGGGCGTTACAAGTTGGTAATCAGAGCCTTCCCCGACCTTAGGAGCCCCCTGCTTGATCGAATCGTTGGCGTTGTTGAGTCTAGAAAAATGATTTGAGTCATTTAGGATTATATATATCGGAGAGTTAGGAATTCTTTTTACTCCTCAGTCCCTTCATCGCTCTGGTGAGGCATCCTGACGTAGAGTTTTGACTCTTCTCTTCTCAAATTTCACTAAATTTTTTTAGGATCACTCGGGTATCTTGGAATCGTTCCGATGGTTTTGTGATGAGAACATTATTCTTGGTGCCTCCTGTCATTTAGGGGTTGTGGCAGTGTCCCGGGGAGTTGAGCTCCGAGGTGTTATCGTCACAACTTTATCGTTGAGATTCTGGAATACCTGAGTTTCGCCGACATCGAAAATCTCTTTTATGCAGTTGTTGGTGAGATAACCTCAACGCCACCCAGTACTGGGGCGGGAGTTCGGGAGTATTGCCATAACTCGTATAACCGATGCTTTTCGAAGGTTGAGGTAAATGATTTCTGAAGTTTTCTCGGTTATGTGTTGAAGGATGGATACAGCTGGATGTAGGATTTGCTAGCTTTGGGTGAGATATTATGCTTCCCCTGTATCCCCAACACCTGATTGTATAACCGGAAAGGTTCGAGAGTTTCATAGGTGGGAATTCTTGTAGCTCTAGTTCTTATTCCGCGGATATTTGATTTGAGATTGGGTAATCCTCACCAAGTATTTGTTCTTGTCCGTACCTTGTTTTTATTCTTCTACCTCTATCTAAGTGGCTTCTCAATTTATGGAAATGTGACCATTTCAATTGGAATGCATTCATTCATTTTGTTCGGATGTGAAGACTATAAGTTGCAATTTCTATCCATTTGATTCAGCTTGAATTTTTGTCTGTCAAGATGCTAACTGATGTCACCCTCTTCAGGATGGCTCCTGCTAAGGGTCAAAATCTGAATCAAGATCCGCCACCACCACCTCCACCTCCGGAGGCATGGCAAGCTGTGATGGCCGCTACCAATGCAAACATGCAGCTGATCATGCAAATTCTGCAAGAGCGCAACCAAGGCCATGGCAACAATCAGAATCAGTTTGCTACACTCAACCAGTTCCTCGCTAATCAGCCAAAGACCTTCAGCAACTGTGTCGAGGCCTCAGACACTGATGATTGGCTCGTGGATATATGCAAGCATTTCGAGTGCAGTAACGTCAGGCCTGAGGAATTTGTCAAGTTTGCCTCGTTCCAACTCAAAGACCAAGCTACAGAATGGTTTCAGCAATACAAAGATTTCAGAGGAGGCCGTGTGATTACCTGGGATGAATTCCGTCAAGATTTCAAAGCTCATCTAATTCCTCAAAGTGTTGTTGAGAGCAAGCATGAGGAATTCTGCAACCTGAAGCAAGGCACTTTGTCTGTTTACCAGTACAACATCATGTTTCAGAAGCTCGCCCGTTTCGCTAAGCAAGACGCCCCTGACGAGAAGAGCATGATATACCAGTTCAGAGGTGGCCTCAGAGAAGAACTCCAACTAGCTCTCGTCCTCTTTGAGCCCAAGAAGTACGATGAGTTTTAGAACATGGCAATGAAGCAAGAGGCTGCCCAACTGAAGTGCGATGCTTCCAAGAAGCGAGTCAGAGATGCAACTACTTCTTCCTCAACTCAAGTGGATTCTAAGCAGCAAAAATATTGGCCGCCTCCTCCTCCGTTCCATCAGCCTTATCAGCAGAAGAGCAAAGGTGGCAATGGATCTTCCCACCCACCCAACCCAGGCTTTCAGAACAAGACGTCGTCTCAAGCTCCAAGATCAAGTGCTTCGTATCACCGTCCGCTCTCGGAGTCACGTGCAACAAGTGTCAATAGAAGGGTCACTATGCCAACAAATGCTTCAATCAGAGGCGTCTTCCTCCTCCTCCTGTGAGATCTGCCAGCACCGCAGTGGTCAAGCATAACCCCAAGCACGCCAAGGTCAACTTGTTGAACGCAGCTCAGGCAGAGGACTCGCCAGATGTCATCATGGGTAACCTTCTTGTTAATGATGTTCCTGCAAAAGTTCTCTTTGACACTGGTGCATCACATTGTTTCATCTCGAGACCTTTTGCATCTAAGCATGAGTTGTCTTCTCAAGTTTTGCATAAACCGTTAGCAGTTGTCTCACCGGGTAAATTCTTGCTCGCAAACTACGCGGTTCCGGATATTTCTATCATGATAGGTGATTTCAAGTTTCTGGCTTCTCCAATGGTCCTTGGTAACTCGGATATTGATCTTATTCTCAGAATGGGCTGGCTTTCTAAGCACAAGGCTCAGCTTGATTGTGCCGCCAGGTAGATTCAATTGACTCATTCGTCTGAGGATGTAATTCTCTTTGCCGCAAGGGATAATACCATCCGTCTATTTTCTCTCAATGAGAAGGGTGAGCTGGATGCCATCTCTCAAATTCTAGTTGTTTGCGAATATCAAGACGACTTTCTAGAAGAGCTTCCAGGAATGCCTCCGCACCGGCCAGTTGAATTCGTCATCGATCTTGAGCCTGGCACGGAACCTATTTGCAAACGTCCTTACAAGCTTGGGCCAGAAGAGTTGAAGGAGATAAAGAAGCAACTCTATATTCAAGAGCGAATGGGTCTCATCCGACCTAGTTCTTCTCCGTGGGGTTGTGGAGTTCTTTTTGTGAAGAAGAAGGATGGAACGGACCGACTCTGTGTCGACTACCGTCCATTGAACAAGAAGACCATAAAGAACAAGTACCCACTTCCTAACATCAACGAGCTGTTTGAACAACTCAAAGGTGCTCAAGTATTCTCCAAGCTTGATCTTCGTATGGGCTATCACCAGATTTGCATTCGTGAAGAAGATATCCCCAAGACAGCATTCAGAACAAGCTATGGTTCATATGAATACACTGTCATGTCTTTCGGCCTCGTCAACGCTCCTCCAACATTCTCTCACATGATGAATTTCATCTTCAACGCCTACACAAATGACTTCGTCTTGGTCTACTTCGATGACATTTTGGTCTTTTCCAAGAACAAGGAGGATCATGCCAAGCACTTGCGTTTGGTTTTGGATAAGCTCAGAGAACATCAGTTCTATGCCAAGTTTTCTAAGTGCGAGTTTTGGCTCGATGAGGTTCTCTACCTTGGACAAATCATCTCTGCCAAGGGCATAGCTGTGAATCCTGAGAAGGTGTCTGCAATTGTGAATTGGGAACCACCTTAGAACGTGAAGCAACTCCGCAGTTTCCTTGGTCTCGCAAGCTATTGTCAAAGGTTCGTTGAGAACTTTTCAAATGTCGCGAAGCCTCTTTCCAACCTTCTCCAGAAGCATGTGAAGTACGTCTAGTCTCCTGAATGTGACATTGCTTTCAACACCCTGAAAGAGAAGTTAGTCACTGCTCCAGTTCTGACTCCTCCTGATGAATCCAAACCGTTCGAGGTCTTCTGTGATGCTTCCCTTCAAGGTCTTGGTGCAGTGTTGATGCAAGAGAAGAAAGTTGTGGCCTATACCTCTCGCCAGTTGAAGACCAATGAAAAGAACTACCCCACTCATGACCTCGAGTTGGCGGCAGTTGTGCATGCTCTTTTAACTTGGCGACATCTCTTATTGGGAAGAAAAGTGGACATCTTCACTGACCACAAGAGTCTCAAGTACATCATCACTCAGCCTAATCTCAACCTCAGACAGACTCGTTGGGTCGAAATGATTCAAGAGTATAATCTGAGTATCGAATATACTCCGGGCAAGGCCAATGTAATTGCTGACGCATTGAGCAGGAAGGCTTATTGCAATAGTTTGATTCTCAAGCCTTACCAACCCGAGCTTTGTGAAGCTTTCCGCAAACTCAATCTGCAAGTTGTTCCTCAAGGTTTCCTCACCAACCTCCAAGTCTCTCTTACTTTGGAAGATCAGATTCGCGAGGCTCAACTTCTTGATGCTATGGTGAAGAAGGTGAAGATTGGGATTGCCAGGAGTCAACCCAAGTACAAGTGCTATCGTCTTGATGACAAGGATACTCTATTCTTCGAGGATCGCATTGTTGTGCCTAAAGGTGACCTTCGTAAAGTCATTATGAACGAGGCTCACAATTCACTCCTCTCTATCCACCCTGGAAGTACAAAGATGTACCATGACCTCAAGCAGTCGTATTGTTGGACTCGAATGAAGCGTGAGATTGCTCAGTTCGTTAATGAATGTGATGTCTGCAGAAGAGTGAAAGCAGAACACCAACGACCAGTTGGTCTCCTCCAACCTCTTGCCATTCCAGAATGGAAGTTTGGCCACATTGAGATGGACTTCGTGACTGGATTTCCAAAGTCCAAGCATGGCAATGATGCTATCTTCGTTGTCATCGACAAACTCACTAAAGTGGCTCATTTCCTTCCTATCAAAGAATCTATCACAGCAGCTCAATCGGCAGAGCTATATACCTCCCGGATTGTCTCTCTGCACGGCATTCCGCAGTTGATATCTTCAGATCATGGCAACATCTTCGCCTCCAAGTTATGGGATTCTTTTCAAAAGGCCATGGGCACCAACATTTGCTTCAGCACAGCTTTTCATCCTCAAACTAGTGGCCAAGCCAGCGAGTAAATCAAATTCTTGAAGATATGCTCAGGTCTTGTGTCATCTCTTTCGGTATGAAGTGGGAAGATTGTCTTCCATATGTTGAGTTCTCCTACAACAACAGCTTCCAAGCGAGTTCGGGCAAGGCCCCATTTGAAATTCTCTATGGCAGGAAGTGTCGTACTCCTCTTAACTGGTCAGAGACTGGTGAACGTCAACTTCTTGGCAATGACTTGATCACAGAGGCAGAAGAAATGTGCAAAGTCATTCGCGATAATCTCAAAGCCGCGCAATCGCGCCAGAAGAGTTACTATGATAGCAAGCATCGTGACTTGGCTTTCGAGACCGGAGACCATGTCTACCTCCGCGTCTCTCCAATGAAAGGTACTCGTCGCTTCGGTATCAAAGGGAAGCTTGCCCCTAGATACGTGGGTCCTTTCAAGATCGTCAGCAAGAGAGGCGATCTCACCTATCAACTCGAGTTTCCCTCCAACTTTGCAAACGTGCACGACGTGTTTCATGTGTCTCAACTCCGCAAGTGCTTCAAGACCCCTGTCCGCACCATCAACTTTGAAGACATTGATCTTCAAGAAGAACTGTCTTATCGTGAGCACCCCGTTGCTATTCTTGAAGAAACTGAGAGCAAGACTCACAACAAGTCTATCAAATTCCTGAAAGTCAAGTGATCACATCATTCCGACCGTGAAGCCACCTGGGAACGCGAGGATCACCTCCGTTCTGACTACCCGGAGTTTTTCCAGTCCTAGATCTCAGGACGAGATCCTTTCGTAGTGGTGGAGTGTTGTAACACCCCGGATGTAATTTACCTTAATTATATTCCAACTCTTGCCGTTTCCGGCACTAAGTTATTTTATTTCCTCGTTGTCGGGTTTTTGTCTTTGTGTGTTTTGTCTTTGTCATGCATTTCATATCATGTCATCATGTGCATTGCATCTGCATACGTGTTCGTCTCATGCATCTGAGCATTTTCCCCGATGTCTGTTTTGCATTTCGGCGCTCCTATGTCCTCCGGTGTCCCTTTCTATTCTTTTCGTGTGCGGGTGCTAAACGTTTCCGGATTGGACCGATACTTGTCATGCGGTCTTGGTTTACTACTGGTAGACCGCCTGTCAAGTTTCATACCATTTGGACTTCGTTTGATACTCCAACGGTTAACCGAGGGACCGAGAAGGCCTTGTGTGTGTTGCAGCCCAACACCCTTCCAAATTGGCCCAAAACCCACCTAAACCTCCTCCATCATCTAGAGCGTCTGATCATGATCGTGTGGCCGAAAACCGCACCTCATTTGGAGCTTCCTAGCTCCCTCTACCTCTATATAAAGGCCTTCCCCCGAAATTTCGGGCAAACCCTAGTCCCCTCCCTCTCCATGCGCTGGACAATTTTATATCAATATTTTTGCTATCTTTGACATGCCATATCTCTGCATCCGTAGCTCCGATTCGTGCGTGTAGCATATCAAAATTTTCGTCTCGATGAGTACATCATTTCATCTCATTGCATCATTTTCATTTGAGCTCATCTTGATCCCCGAAATGCTATTGGAAGAGGGCTATGTGATGATTATTTTAGATCTGTTTCAGCAAATGGCCTTTTGTCATTTTTGCCATGATTAATGTGTGCATGCTATGATCCTGAGATCTACATGTGCTTTATAGAATGCCATGCCATCTTTACAGGGGTGTATGCCATGTATTTTTGTGATCTATGTGGTGACTAGCACAAGCATGCAAAGTAGCTTGCTCAATGATGCTGATTTCAGGGACTTAGAATTTCACTAAGTCCTTGCCCTGTCATTACTTTTATACCATCTGTTCATGTTGTTTCCTAGTGATCCGTGCCTCTTTTGAGGATGATTAGTAGGAATGTTTTGTAGATAATGTTGTGCTCTATCCATCCATGTCTTTGTTTGAAATTATGGAGTACCCTAGCTTGAGTCAATCAAGCTCTACTTTTTCTATAAAATGTTCCTGGCAGATTGCTAACATGTTTAGCAATTTTGCCGAGCTTGTTGTTGTTGATCTGTGCATGCTATGTTGTTGTTCTTCCATGTATAGCTTCTATGCCATGTCTATTTGCTGGGTGTATGCTTAGTTTGTCATGCAATGCCTCGTAGTGAGTGCATCGAGCACGTAAACATGCCTACTTGTTAATCTGTTTTGCATGCTCTAGTTTTTCTACAAGTCTGAATTTGTTTATGTTTTTGCTATGTTCACATGCTTGCAATTGTATTTTCTGATCCCTTTTGGCTCATGGTCAGTAAGGGACTTTTGTTATATGCTTTGAGTAGCTTCATGCCCTGCCTTGATTTGCCATGATATGTTCATGTAGCATGTAGTTTTCGTGCACTAAACATTGCTTCTTGATGATAAATTCCTGACATGCTGTTAATTTCACTAAGTCTGAAGCCTGTTATCTTTTGCAATGCTTGTTTGAACCTGTTAATGAGTGAATTAGCCGTAGCTCAGTGCTCATCTTTTGTCAAGCATCATGAGTGGATCCCTTCCATGTATTTTGTTGTCATGTTGGAGTGTTGTAGCTTATTTATCTTGATGCATTTAGATGGTCTCGTGCTGATTTTCGTAGATCGGTGCCATATTTGTTTTGCTTGCTATTTCCAAACCGTGCATCCGATTCTGGTGATCTTTATATCGATTTCAACCGAAATCAACTCTTATTTCCAGTGGCACTCTTGGATTTCCAAGTTGAGGCCAGGTTCATCATTTCCTTTCCAAGCCATGCATATGCATCACATACCGCATCCCGCATATCATACCATGTTTGCATCATGTTGTTTGAGCATTGCACGTGGTTGATTGTGTTCCTTTTGCTTGTTGTTCTTGCTTGGGTAGAGCCGGGAGATGAGTACGTGAACGAGGAGCCCGTTGAGTATGCTTTCGAGGATCAAGGCAACTCTAAGAACTTTGCAGACAAGATGACCATACCCTTGAAATCACTTCTATCTTTGCTTGCTAGATGCTCGTTCTTTTGCTATGCCTATGCTACGATACCTACCACTTGCTTATCATGCCTCCCATATTTGCCATGTCAAATCTATAACCCACCTTGTCCTAGCAAATCGTTGTTTGGATATGTTACTGCTTTGCTCAGCCCCTCTTATTACATTGCTAGTTGCAGGTGAAGTTTGGAGATCATTCCTTGTTGCAACATGTTTATTGTTGGGGTATCATAATATTATCTTGTTTATCTTAATGCACCTATATACTTGGTAAAGGGTGGAAGGCTCGGCCTTATGCCTAGTGTTTTGTTCCACTCTTGCCGCCCTAGTTTCCGTCATATCGGTGTTATGCTCCCGGATTTTGCGTTCCTTACACGGTTGGATTATAATGGGAACCCCTTGACAGTTCGCCTTGAATAAAACTCCTCCAGCAATGCCCAACCTTGGTTTTACCATTTGCCACCTTGCCTCTTTTTCCCTTGGGTTTCCGGAGCCCAAGGGTCATCTTTATTAAACCCCTCGGGCCAGTGCTCCTCTGAGTGTTGGTCCACCTTGTCAGCCGCCGGTGGCCACCAAGGGCAACTCTGGGCTGGCCTAGACGGAAGTTTGGACAATCTGAGTGTGCCCTGAGAACGAGATATGTGCAGCTCCTATCGGGATTTGTCGGCACATTCGGGCGGTGTTGCTGGACTTGTTTTACCATTATCGAGGATGTCTTGTAACCGGGATGCCGATTCTGATCGTAATGTCTTGGGAGAAGGAATATCCTTCGTTGATCATGAGAGCTTGTGATGAGCTAAGTTGGGACTCCCCTGCAGAGATTTGAACTTTCGAAAGTCGTGCCCACGCTTATGGGCAGATGGGAATATGTTAATGTCCGGTTGTAGATAACCTGAAACTTAACTTAATTAAAATGCACCAACCGCGTGTGTAACCGTGATGGTCTCTTCTCGGCGGAGTCCGGGAAGTGAACACGGTGTTGGAGTAATGCTTGATGTAGGTTTTTCTAGGATCACTTCTTGATCATAGTTGTTCGACCGTGCTTTTTCCTTCTCTTCTTGCTCTCTTTTGCGTATGTTAGCCACCATATATGCTAGTCGCTTGCTGCAGCTCCACATCATACCTTTACCTTACCTATAAGCTTAAATATTCTTGATCGCGAGGGTGCGAGATTGTTGAGTCCCCGTGACTCACAGATTACTTCCAAACCAGATGTAGGGACCGACGATACCGCTCCAGATGATATGACTGAGCTCTAGTGGGAGTTCGATGAAGACTCTCGGCGTTACTTCGTGTCTTTCCCAGATGATCAGTAGTGGTGCCCAGTTGGGGTGATCGGGGACTATGTCGCATTTGGGGATTGATCTTTATTTTGGTACCGTAGTCAGACCCAGAGTGTATTGGATGAATGTAATGACTTGTTTATGTAATTGTGTGACATGGCGAGTGTAAGCCAACTATGTACTTTTCCCCTTTATTTATTTACGTGGGTTGTTGTGAAGATTACCTCACTTGCGACATTGCTTTCAATGCGGTTATGCCTCTAAGTCGTGCTTCGACACGTAGGAGATATAGCCGCATTGAGGGCGTTAGAAAGTATATGGGCGCTGGCTCCTGAGGATTTGGTGCAACACATGATAGAACGAGCGGAGGAGAACCCGAAGGACAGGCTATTTGCTATACATGAAATATTAACAAAAGAGCTTTTTGATCACTTGTTGGTGTCACTTTGGGCCATATGGGGAGTTAGAAGGAAGGCCATCCATGAGAACATCTTCCAATCTCCCCACTCGGTAGACAGTTTTATATCTAGCTACTTGGGCGAGCTGAAGGTGATCAATGCCAAGTCTCCAGCTGCCACTTGAAAGAACATATTTATCAATAAATAAGTGCATTACTATATTCACAGCTACAAACTAAGCCTAATTTCCAATATGTCATATGTATCACTTTGATGTTGTGGGATCAGTGGCTTCTTGCTCAAGGATTTCGCTTCTGCACTTGACTACAATGCAGAGACCCGCGAACCCAAGGAGGTGGCTGCCCTCGTCGGCGGGGAATGCCAACATAAATGTTGATGTGGCTGTGACTAGGCAGGGATTCGGTTCTATTGGAGTGATCTGCAGAAATCATGAAGGCATGTTCATCGGCGCATCAACTTTTGGCTTCAACAAAATTGCAGATCCACCGACCCTTGAAGCTCTAGCCATTAGAGAAGCTCTGGCCCTGGCAGATGACCTATATCTGAGGCTGGTTGAAGTTGCACCGAATTGCAAAGTGGTGGTGGAAGATTTACAGAAGGATAATCTTGCGAGCTATGGTGCAATTGTCCATGAAATAGTAGCTCACTCTTCAGCTTTCGATTGTGTAACTTTAAACATGAATTTAGGAGCTCCAATTACGAAGCTCACAACTTAGCGAGGCATGCTTTATCTCCCGATGGTGGCCGCCGTGTCTGGTTAGGCCATCCCGGGAACCTTCCTTCCGTCCCTGTAAACATTGTGATGAATTAATAAAGCCTCGTGACGTTGTCTAAAAAAACCTATGGCATGAGAGGCCTCCTAGGGTGACCAAATACTTGGGAAGCATATGCCCCTAACCATGCATGTGATTGAACTATTGACAAATAACTTGTTTGGGTGAGTATAGCAATAAAAATGTGTGGATAATTTAGCATGATGTGATTCTGTCCTAGTCTGGGTCGAAGAAAAACACCCAAAGATAATTGTTTGAAATTGTATCACTAAATACCAGGAATATATATGTGATACCAACATTGACGTGATACCATGTTTCAATAACCAAATTTAAATGTTCAAGATATTTTTTTTTGTGAATGTTCACAAGCCAATGAACAAAAAAGATATATCCAAACATGGTATCACATCAGACGGCATGGGCCAAAGCCAATGAACATTGTCTATTTTTTAATGTACATTTGTTATAACCAGGTGAAGATACTTGCTGGAAAAAAGAATGCTACCCGTCGTCCTCGTGATCGGGGGAGCTGTGGGGAGAAGGAGGCGGGAGGCCGCTCCAAAGGTAGGAGGACGGGGAGGCGATGGAGGAGACGACGGAGGCCGCAGGCCCGATGAGCACGAGCGAGGCCGGGAGGCTGGCGAGGAGGCCGGAGAGGGAGGCGCGGAGGCGGGTGTGGGGCGGCAATAGCGCCGCAGCAAGAGGAAGAAGGCGCGCAGTGGCGGGGGCGGCGCACCTACGGTCACGGCAACGAGGAAGTGGGGCGGAGAAGCATTAGCGGAGAGCGTTCAAGAAGCTGGTGGTGGAGTGGGGAGGAGGTGAGGGAGGGAAGGAAGTGGTGGTGGGGAGAGGCGGAGCCGGATTGGGAAAAGGGGAGGACGGGACGTCGATGGCAAGGAAAGAGCTCTTTCTCTTGGGCATTTCGAGCGAAAAGCTCCGGCAGTTCATCGCTATACCGGCGGGGCGGGCCTGCGGGTCCATGTCGCTAGTGCGTGGGGCCTAACCGCGGCTTGGCGCACGTGCGGCCCCGTCGGCCAAGAGCTACGTTTACAGTGACGGGGAAGGAGGCTCGCGTGGGCTTCTAGTGGATGGGAGCGAGTGCCTAGGGAGGGATGTGGGCATGTGGCGGTGGAGAGCAACGACCGTGTGGGCGTGGCACCGAGCGCTGGCGGGCATGCATGTGAGAGCATCTCCAGCCGTTCAGCCCCCAGGGCGCCGAAAAAGAGCAGCCTGGGGGCGAACCGGCGCTAGATTGGTCCCTGGGGGCGACCTAGGTCCCAGCCACGCCCCAGGCGCCGCCCCCAGCCGTGGCAAATTCAAACGTGGTCTCATTCCCGCTCACAAAATAGACGCCACAAACCCGACGATCAAGCGGCCACAAGTTCGGCGTACAAAAAGCACAAAGGACGCGCATGCGCATGAGACGGCGAGGTCGGCCTCCGGCGTCGGTGTGCGCGGGCTTGGCGGGGTCTCTGTGCTGGGCGGTGTCGGCGTGGCTTCTGTGATGTGGGTAGTCTCGGTGGCATCATGAGTCAGGCTTGGCGGCGGCGTCACCATGGGCGTCGGCGTGGGCGGCGGTGTCGATGGAAGCTGGTTCAGGATGAGGCCACGCTCCATCAAGTACCACACCTTGACCGCCTCATCATTGCTTTGGAGCATGTCTGCCCCGCCCAGCAGGAAAGCCAGGTCAGTGTTCCTCTTCTTCGCGGCGACGTTGGTCCAGAGTAGGTCGAGCTTGACGGCACTGCTCGACATCAACGCCGACCACCGCGCCTCGGTCTTCTCTTCACGAAGGGCGGCCTGGGCCTTTGCGTCAGCGATGCAGTGCTCGATGGTGTAACGCCCTCGATGCATCTATATCTCCCACGTGTCGAAGCGCGACTTAGAGGCATAACCACATTGAAAGCAATGTCGCAAGTGAGGTAATCTTCACACAACCCATGTAATAAATAAGGGAAAGAGATACATAGTTGGCTTACACTCGCCACATCACACAAATAACATAAATATCATTACATTCATCCAGTTACACTCAAGGTCCGACTACGGAACCAAAATAAAGAACAACCCCAAATGCGACAAAGTCCCCGATCGCCCCAACTAGGCACCACTATAGATCATCTGGAAAGGAAACGTAGTATCGTCCTGAGTCCTCATCGACTCCCACTTGAGCTCAGTCGAATCACCTGGAGCGGTATCATCGGTCCCTGCATCTGGTGTTGAAGTAACCTGTGAGTCACGGGGACTCAGCAATCTCACACCCTTGCGATCAAGACTATTTAAGCTTATAGGAAGGGTAAAAGTATGAGGTGGAGCTGCAGCAAGCGACTAGCATGTTTGGTGGCTAACATACACAAATGAGAGCGAGAAGAGAAGGCAAAGGCACGGTCGGACAACTATGATCAAGAAGTGATCCTAGAACAACCTACGATCAAGCATAACACGAGACCGTGTTCTCTTCCTGGACTCCGCCGAAAAGGGACCATCACGGCCACACACTCAGTTGATTCATTTTAATTAAGTTAAGTTTAAGGTTTTCTATAACCAGACATTAACAAATTCCCATCTGCCCATAACCGCGGGCACGGCTTTAGAAAGATCAAATCCCTGCAGGGGCGTCCCAACTTAGCCCATCACAAGCTCTCACGGTCAACTAAGGATATTCCTTCTCCCAAGAAAATCCGATCAGACTCGGAATCCCAGTTACAAGACATCTCGACAATGGTAAAACAAGTCCAGCAAAGCTGCCCGAATGTGCCGACAAATCCCGATAGGAGCTGCACATATCTCGTTCTCAGAGCACACTCAGATGAGTGCTCCGTACAACTAAAACCAAACCTCGAGTTTCCCCGAGGGGCGCTGCAAAGAGCTCTAGTTTGGACCAACACTCAGAGGAGCACTGGCCCGGGGGGGGGGTTAAATAAAGATGACCCTCAGGCTCCGGAAACCCAAGGGAAAAGAGGCTAGGTGGCGAATGGTAAAACCAAGGTTGGGCCTTGCTGGAGGAGTTTTATTCAAGGCGAACTGTCAAGGGGTTCCCATTATAACCCAACCGTGTAAGGAACGCAAAATCAAGGAACATAACACCGGTATGACGGAAAACTAGGGCAGCAAGAGTGGAACAAAACACCAGGCATAAGACCGAGCCTTCCACCCTTTACCAAGTGTATAGGTGCATTAAAATAGACAAGATATAATAATGATATCCCAACAATAAACATGTTCCAACAAGGAACAAACTCCAATCTTCACCTGCAACTAGCAATGTTATAAGAGGTGCTGAGCAAAGCGGTAACATAGCCAAATAACGGTTTACTAGGACAAGGTGGGTTAGAGGTTTGACATGGCAATATGGGAGGCATGATAAGCAAGTGGTCTGTATCGTAGCATAGGCATGGCAAAAGAGCGAGCATCTAGCAAGCAAAGATAGAAGTGATTTCGAGGGTATGGTCATCTTGTCTGCAAAGTTCTCCGAGTTCATGTTAGCTTGATCCTCGTAAGCGTACTCAACGGGCTCCTCGATCACATACTCGTCTCCCGGCTCTACCTAAGCAAGAACAACAAGCAAAGGGAGACAACAATCAACCACATGTAATGCACAAACAACATGATGCAAAACATGTCATGAAATGCGGGATGTGATATGCGATGCATATGCATGATTTGGAAAGGAATGATTGAACCTGGCCTCAACTTGGAAAACCAAGAGTGCCACTGGAAAGAGGAGTTGATTTTGGTCGAAATCGATATAAAGATCACCGGAAACGGATGCACGGTTTGCAAATGGCAAGCAACACAAATATGGCACCGATCTGCGATTAATAGCACGAGGCCATCTAAATGCATCAAGAAGAACATGCTACCGCACTCTAACATAGCAACAAAATACATGGCAGTGGTCCACTCAAGATGCTTGAAAAAAGATGAACACTGAGCTACGGCTAATTCACTCAATAGCAGGTTCAAGCAAGCATGGCAAAAGTGCAAAAGATAACACGTTTCAGACTTAGTGAAATTAACAACAAGTCAGGAAATTAACATCAGGAAGCAATGTTTAGAGCAAGATAACAACATGCTACAGGAACGTATCATGGAAAAGCAAGGCATGGCATGAAGCTACTCAAAGCATACAACAAAAGTCCCTTACTGACCATAAGCCAAAAGGGATCAAAAAATACAATGGCAACCATGTGAACATAGCAATTATCGTTAACAGATTCAGACTTAGTGAAAAACTGGAACATGGCAAAACAGATATCAAGTAGGCATGTTTACGAGCTCGATGCACTCACCACAAGGCATTGCATGATAAACTAAGCATACACCCAGCAAGTAGACATGGCATGGAAGCTAAACATGGCAAGAGCAACATCATAGCATGCATGGATCAACTACAACAAGCTCGGCAAAAATGCTTAACATGTAAACATTCTGCCAAGAACATTTTATAGCAAAAGTAGAGCTCGATTGAGTCAAGCTAGGGTGCTCCATAATTGCAAACAAAGGTATGGATGGATAGAGCACCACAATATCTACAAAACATCCTTACTGATCATGCTCAAAAGAGGCACGGATCACTAGGTAGCAACATGAACACAAGGCATAAAAAATAATGACAGGCCAGGACTTAGAATATTTCTAAGTCCCGGAAATCAGCAACATTGAGAGGACTACTTTGCATGCTTGTGCTAGTCACCACAGAGATAACGAAAATACATGGCATACACCCCTGTAAAGATGGCATGTCATACTTCAAATCACATGTAGAGCTCAAGATCATATGAGGCACACATTAATCATGGCAAAAATGACAAAAGTGCATTTGCTGATAAGGATCTGAAACTAACATCACATAGCCCTCTTCCAACAACATTTAGGGCATCAAGATAAGCTCAAATGAACATGATGCAATGAGATTAAATGAAGTACTCGTCGAGATGAACATTTCGATATGCTACACACACGAATCGGAGCAACGGTTGCAGAGTTATGACATGAGGAAAAATGCTAAAAATATCTGAGATTAGGTCAAAAAGTCAACCGATCCGAATCCCAGATCTGGATCGAGCGCAATCTTTGAGGTTCGCCGCCGGGGCACTGTTCGCCGGAGAGGAGACCCGAGGTCGCCGGACTTGGCGAGGGCGTCGAGGGGCAGCGAGGAGAAGGCCGGACGGCGAGGCGGCGGCGGCGGCGTCGGGGAAGACGTCCGCGGGGCGGCGTGCGGCGAGCCGGAGACGACGGCGGCGGTCGCCGGCGTTGGGGAGGCGCGGCGGCCGGCGAAGGTGTGGCGGAGGGCGGCGGACGACTCGGTGGAGGCGCGCGCGATGGAGAGGAGCGGCGCGGGGCGCGGCCGGATGGGCCTCGGGAGGGCCCGTCCTAGGCTCTCCGGGCCGGCGATGTGGGCGCAGGGCATGGGCGAGTCGCGTCGTGACACGTGGAGGCGGCGGGGGCAGGTCGGACGTGTCCGGCTGTTGGAAATATGCCCTAGAGGCAATAATAAAAGTATTATTATATTTCCTTGTTCATGATAATTGTCTTTTATTCATGCTATAACTGTATTATCCGAAAATCGTAATACACGTGTGAATACATAGACCACAATATGTCCCTAGTGAGCCTCTAGTTGACTAGCTCGTTGTGATCAACAGATAGTCATGATTTCCTGGCTATGGACATTGGATGTCCTTGATAACGGGATCACATCATTAGGAGAATGATGTGATGGACAAGACCCAATCCTAAGCCTAGCACAAAGATCGTGTAGTTCGTATGCTAAAGCTTTTCTAATGTCAAGTATCTTTTCCTTAGACCATGAGATTGTGCAACTCCCGGATACCGTAGGAATGCTTTGGGTGTACCAAACGTCACAACGTAACTGGGTGGCTATAAAGGTGCATTACAGGTATCTCCGAAAGTGTCTGTTGGGTTGGCACGAATCGAGACTGGGATTTGTCACTCCGTGTAAACGGAGAGGTATCTCTGGGCCCACTCAGTAGGACATCATCATAATGTGCACAATGTGACCAAGGGGTTGATCACGGGATGATGTGTTACGGAAATGAGTAAAGAGACTTGCCGGTAATGAGATTGAACAAGGTATCGGTATACCGACGATCGAATCCCGGGCAAGTATAATACCGCTAGACAAAGGGAATTGTATACGGGATCGATTGAGTCCTTGACATCGTGGTTCATCCGATGAGATCATCGTGGAACATGTGGGAGCCAACATGGGTATCCAGATCCCGCTGTTGGTTATTGACCGGAGAACGTCTCGGTCATGTCTGCATGTCTCCCGAACCCGTAGGGTCTACACACTTAAGGTTCGATGACGCTAGGGTTATAAAGGAAGCTTGTATGTGGTTACCGAATGTTATTCGGAGTCCCGGATGAGATCCCGGACGTCACGAGGAGCCCCCTCTCTCCCCCTCTTGGCCGCCCCCTCCAAGTCCCATCTAGGGCTGGCCGCACCCCTTGGGGTGGGAAACCCTAAAGGGGGCACAGCCCCCCCCCTTCCCCCTATATATACTTGAGGCATTGGAGCAGCCCAACAGATGAGAACTTCTCCCTCTTGGCGCAGCCCTACCTCTCGTACTCCTCCTCTTCCGCGGTGCTTGGCGAAGCCCTGCTGGACTACCATGCTCCTCCACCACCACCACGCCGTTGTGCTGCTGTTGGATGGAGTCTTCCTCAACCTCTCCCTCTCTCCTTGATGGATCAAGGCGTGGGAGACGTCACCGGGCTGTACGTGTGTTGAACGCGGAGGTGTCGTCCGTTCGGCACTAAGATCTCCGGTGATTTGAATCACGACGAGTACGACTCCTTCAACCCCGTTCTCTTGAACGCTTCCTCTTAGCGATCTACAAGGGTATGTAGATGCACTCTCCTTCCCCTCGTTGCTGGTTTCTCCATAGATAGATCTTGGTGACACGTAGGAAAGTTTTGAATTTCTGCTACGTTCCCCAACAGTGGCATCATGAGCTAGGTCTATTGCGTAGATTCTTTGCATGAGTAGAACACAAAGTAGTTGTGGGCGTTGATGATGTTCAATATGCTTACCGTTACTAGTCCAATCTTGTTTCGACGGTATTGTGGGATGAAGCGGCCCGGACCGACCTTACACGTACTCTTACGTGAGACAGGTTCCACCGATTGACATGCACTTGGTGCATAAGGTGGCTAGCGGGTGCCAGTCTCTCCCACTTTAGTCGGAACGGATTCGATGAAAAGGGTCCTTATGAAGGGTAAATAGCAATTGGCATATCACGTTGTGGTTTTGCGTAGGTAAGAAACATTCTTGCTAGAAACCCATAGCAGCCACGTAAAACATGCAAACAACAATTAGAGGACGTCTAACTTGTTTTTGCAGGGTATGCTATGTGATGTGATATGGCCAAGAAGAATGTGATGAATGATATGTGATGTATGAGATTGATCATGTTCTTGTAATAGGATTCACGACTTGCATGTCGATGAGTATGACAACCGGCAGGAGCCATAGGAGTTGTCTTAATTTATTGTATGACCTGCGTGTCATTGAACAACGCCATGTAACTTACTTTACTTTATTGCTAAACGCGTTAGCCATAGAAGTAGAAGTAGTCGTTGGCGTGACAACTTCATGAAGACACGATGATGGAGATCATGATGATGGAGATCATGGTGTCAAGCCGGTGACAAGATGATCATGGAGCCCCGAAGATGGAGATCAATGGAGCTATATGATATTGGCCATATCATGTCACAACTATATAATTGCATGTGATGTTTATTATGATTATGCATCTTGTTTACTTAGGACGACGGTAGTAAATAAGATGATCCCTTACAAAATTTCAAGAAGTGTTCTCCCCTAACTGTGCACCGTTGCTACAGTTCGTCGCTTCTAAGCACCACGTGATGATCGGGTGTGATGGATTCTTACGTTCACATACAACGGGTGTAAGACAATTTTACACAGCGAAAACACTTAGGGTTAACTTGACGAGCCTAGCATGTACAGACATGGCCTCGGAACACGGAGACCGAAAGGTCAAGCATGAGTCGTATAGTAGATACGATCAACATGAAGATGTTCACTGATGATGACTAGTCCGTCTCACGTGATGATCGGACACGGCCTAGTTGACTCGGATCATGTAATCACTTAGATGACCAGAGGGATGTCTATCTGAGTGGGAGTTCATAAGATGAACTTAATTATCCTGAACATAGTCAAAAGATCTTTGCAAATTATGTCGTAAGCTCGCGCTTTAGTTCTACTGTTTTAGATATGTTCCTAGAGAAAATATAGTTGAAAGTTGAAAGTAGCAATTATGCGGACAGTAGAAAGCTTATGTCCTTAATGCACTGCTCAATGTGCCGAACCCCAAACGTCGTTTGTTCATGTTGCAAACATCGGACATACACGTTTTGATAACTACGTGATAGTTCAGTTAAACGGTTTAGAGTTGAGGCACTAAAGACGTTTTTCGAAACATCGCGGAACATATGAGATGTTTCAAGGGCTGAAATTGGGATTTCAGGCTCGTGCCCACGTCAAGAGGTATGAGACCTCCAACGATTTTCTTATCCTGCAAACTAAGGGAGAAAAGCTCAATCGTTGAGCTTGTGCTCAGATTGTCTGAGTGCAACAATCACTTGAATCGAGTGGGAGTTGATCTTCCAGATGAGATAGTGATGTTTTTCCAAAGTAATTGCCACCAAGCTGCTAGAGCTTCGTGATGAACTATAACGTATCAGGGATAGATATGATGATCCTTGAGGTATTCGCGATGTTTGACACCGCGAAAGTAGAAATCAAGAAGGAGCATCAATTGTTGATGGTTGGTGAAACCACTAGTCTCAAGAAGGGCAAGGGCAAGAAGGGATACTTCATGAAACGGCAAATCAGCTGCTGCACCAGTGAAGAAACCCGAGGTTGAACCCAAACCCGAGACTAAGTGCTTCTGTGATAAGGGGAATAGCCGCTGGAGCAGGATTACCCTAGATACTTGGTAGATAAGAAGGCTGGCAAGGTCGATAGAAGTATATTGGATATACATTATGTTAATGTGTACTTTACTAGTACTCCTAGTAGCACCAGGGTATTAGATACCGGTTCGGTTGCTAAGTGTTAGTAACTCGAAATAAAAGCTACGGAATAAATGGAGACTAGCTAAAGGTGAGCAGACGATATGTGTTGGAAGTGTTTCCAATGTTGATATGATCAAGCATCACACGCTCCCTCTACCATCGAGATTGGTGTTTGCGTTGAGCATATACATGATTGGATTTTGTCTATCGCAATATGGTTATTCATTTAAAGAGAATAATGGTTACTCTGTTTATTTGAATAATACCTTCAATGGTCTTACACCTGAAATGAATGGTTTATTGAATCTCGATCGTAGTAATACACATGTTCATGCCAAAAGATATAAGATAGTAATGATAGTACCACCTACTTGTGGCACTGCCACGTAAGTCATATCGGTATAAAATGCATGAAGAAGCTCCATGTTGATGGATCTTTGGACTCACTCATTTTTGAAAGTTTGAGACATGCGAACCATGTCTATTGGTATATATGCATGAAGAAACTCCATGCAAATGGACCGTTTTGACTCACTTGATTTTGAATCACTTGAGACATGCAAATCATACCACATGGGCAAGATGACTGAAAGCCTCGGTTTCAGTAAAATGGAACAAGATAGCAACTTGTTGGAAGTAACACATTTTGATGTGTGCAGTCCAATGAGTGCTGAGGCATGCAGTGAACATCGTTATGTTCTTACTTCACAGATGATTCGAGTAGATGTTGAGAATATTTACTTGATGAAACACAAGTCTAAATTATTGAATGGTTCAAGTAATTTCAGAGTGAAGTAGAAGATCATTGTGACAAGAGGATAAAATGTCTATGATATGATCATAGAGATGAATATCTGAGTTACGAGTTTTGGCACACAATTAAGACATTGTGGAAATTGTTTCACAATTAATACTGCCTGGAACACCATAGTGTGATGGTGTGTCCGAACATCATAGTAGCACCCTATTGGATATGGTGCGTACCTTGATGTCTCTTATCGAATTATCACCATCGTTCATGGGTTAGGCATTAGAGACAACCGCACTCACTTTAAATAAGGCACCACGTAATTCCGTTGAGACGACACCGGTTTAGAGAAACCTAAGTTGTCGTTTCTTAAAAGTTTGGGGCTGCGACGCTTATGCGAAAAAGTTTCAGGATTGATAAGCTCGAACCCAAAGCGGATAAAATACATCTTCATAGGACACCCAAAACAGTTGGGTATACCTCCTAATTCAGATCCGAAAGCAATATGGATTGTTTCTTGAATCGGGTCCTTTCTCGAGGAAAAGTTTGTCTCGGAAAGTTGAGTGGGAGGATGGTGGAGACTTGATGAGGTTACTGAACCGTCACTTCAACTAGTGTGTAGCAGGGCACAGGAAGTTGTTCCTATGGCACCTACACCAATTGAAGTAGAAGCTTATGATAGTGATCATGAAACTTTGGATCAAGTCACTACCATACCTCGTAGGGTGACAAGGATACGTACTACTTCAGAGTGGTACGGTAATCCTGTCTTGAAGGTCATGTTGCTAGACAACAATGAACCTACGAGCTATGGAGAAGCGATGGTGGGCCCAAATTCCGACAAATGGTTAGAAGCCATGGAATCCGAGATAGGATCCATGTATCAGAACAAAGCATGGACTTTGGTGGACTTGCCCGATGATCGGCAAGCCATTGAGATAAATGGATCTTTAAGAAGAAGATGGACGTGGACGGTAATGTCACCATCTATGAAGCTCGACTTGTGGCGAAGAGTTTTTCACAAGTTCAAGGAGTTGACTACGATGAGATTTTCTCATCCGTAGCGATGCTTAAGTCCGTCGGAATCATGTTAGCATTAGCTGCATTTATGAAATCTGGCAGATGGATGTCAAGACAAGTTTCCTTACCAGTTTTCGTAAGGAAAGATTGTATGTGATACAATCAGAAAGGTTTTGTCGATCCTAAGGATGCTAAAAGGTATGCTGGCTCCAGTGATCCTTCTAAGGACTGGAGTAAGCATCTTGGAGTTGGAATGTGCGCTTTGATGAGATGATCAAAGATTTTGGGTTTATACAAAGTTTATGAGAAATTTGTATTTCCAAAGAAGTGAGTGGGAGCACTGTAGAATTTCTGATGAGTATATGTTGTTGACATATTGTTGATCAGAAATGACGTAGAATTTCTGGAAAGCATATAGGGTTATTTTGAAAGTGTTTTTCAATGGAAAGCCTGGATTAAGCTACTTGAGCATTGAGCATCAAGATCTATAAGGATAGATCAAAACACTTAATGGTACTTTCAAATGAGCACATACCTTGACATGATCTTGAAGGTGTTCAAGATGGACCAGTCAAAGAAGGAGTTCTTGCCTGAATTGTAAGGTACGAAGTTAAGACTTAAAAGCTCGACCACGGCAGAATAGAGAGAAAGGACGAAGGTCGTCCCCTATGCTTAAGATGTAGGCTCTTCAGTATGCTATGTTGTGTACCGCACCTGAAGTGTGCCTTGCCATGAGTCAGTCAAGGGGTACAAGAGTGATCCATGAATGGATCACAGGACAGCGGTCAAAGTTATCCTTAGTAACTAGTGGACTAAGGAATTTTCCCGATTATGGAGGTGGTAAAAGAGTTCGTCGTAAAGGGTTACGTCGATACAAGCTTAACACCTATCCGGATAGCTCTGAGTAGAGATACCGGATACGTATAATGGAGCAACAATTTAGAATAGCTCCAAGTAGAACAGTTATTTGGAATAGCTCCAAATAGAGCGTGGTAGCTGCATCTAGGAGATGACATAGAGATTTGTAAAGCACACACGGATCTGAAAGGTTCAGACCCGTTGACTATAACCTCTCTCACAAGCATAACATGATCAACCCCAGAACTCATTGAGTCTTAATCACATGATGATGTGAACTAGTTTAATGACACTAGTAAACTCTTTGGATGTTGATCACATGGCGATGTGACCTGTCAGTGTTAATCACATGGCGATGTGAACTAGATTATTGACTCTAGTGCAAGTGGGAGACTGTTGGAAATATGCCCTAGAGGCAATAATAAAAGTATTATTATATTTCCTTGTTCATGATAATTGTCTTTTATTCATGCTATAACTGTATTATCCGGAAATTGTAATACACGTGTGAATACATAGACCACAATATGTCCCTAGTGAGCCTCTAGTTGACTAGCTCGTTGTGATCAACAGATAGTCATGATTTCCTGGCTATGGACATTGGATGTTGTTGATAACGGGATCACATCATTAGGAGAATGATGTGATGGACAAGACCCAATCCTAAGCCTAGCACAAAGATCGTGTAGTTCGTATGCTAAAGCTTTTCTAATGTCAAGTATCTTTTCCTTAGACCATGAGATTGTGCAACTCCCGGATACCGTAGGAATGCTTTGGGTGTACCAAACGTCACAACGTAACTGGGTGGCTATAAAGGTGCATTACAGGTATCTCCGAAAGTGTCTGTTGGGTTGGCACGAATCGAGACTGGGATTTGTCACTCCGTGTAAACGGAGAGGTATCTCTGGGCCCACTCGGTAGGACATCATCATAATCTGCACAATGTGACCAAGGGGTTGATCACGGGATGATGTGTTACAGAAACGAGTAAAGAGACTTGCCGGTAACGAGATTGAACAAGGTACGGTATACCGACGATCGAATCTCGGGCAAGTATAATACCGCTAGACAAAGGGAATTGTATACGGGATCGATTGAGTCCTTGACATCGTGGTTCATCCGATGAGATCATCGTGGAACATGTGGGAGCCAACATGGGTATCCAGATCCCGTTGTTGGTTATTGATCGGAGAACATCTCGGTCATGTCTGCATGTCTCCCGAACCCGTAGGGTCTACACACTTAAGGTTCGATGACGCTAGGGTTATAAAGGAAGCTTGTATGTGGTTACCGAATGTTATTCGGAGTCCCGGATGAGATCCCGGACGTCACGAGGAGTTCCGGAATGGTCCGGAGGTAAAGATTTATATATGGGAAGTCCTGTTTTGGTCACCGGAAAAGTTTCGGGTTTTATCGGTAACGTACCAGGACCACCGGGAGGGTCCCGGGGGTCCACCAAGTGGGGCCACCGGCCCCGGAGGCTTGCATGGGCCTAGAGTGGAAAGGGACCAGCCCCAGAGTGGGCTGGTGCACCTCCCACCCTTGCCCAAGGCGCAGCTAGGAGGGGAGAGGGGAAACCCTAGGCGCAGATGGGCCTATAGGCCCACCCTAGGGCGCTCCCCCTCTCTCCCCCTCTTGGCCGCCCCCTCCAAGTCCCATCTAGGGCTGGTCGCACCCCTTGGGGTGGGAAACCCTAAAGGGGGCGCAGCCCCCCTCCCCCCTATATATACTTGAGGCATTGGAGCAGCCCAACAGATGAGAACTTCTCCCTCTTGGCGCAGCCCTACCTCTCGTACTCCTCCTCTTCCGCGGTGCTTGGCGAAGCCCTGCTGGACTACCACGCTCCTCCACCACCACCATGCCGTTGTGCTGCTGTTGGATGGAGTCTTCCTCAACCTCTCCCTCTCTCCTTGCTGGATCAAGGCGTGGGAGACGTCACCGGGCTGTACGTGTGTTGAACGCGGAGGTGCCGTCTGTTCGGCACTAAGATCTCCGGTGATTTGAATCACGACGAGTACGACTCCTTCAACCCCGTTCTCTTGAACGCTTCCGCTTAGCGATCTACAAGGGTATGTAGATGCACTCTCCTTCCCCTCGTTGCTGGTTTCTCCATAGATAGATCTTGGTGACACGTAGGAAAATTTTGAATTTCTGCTACGTTCCCCAACACCGGCCTGGCGGACTTCGTCCGGCGGCACGAGGAGGGGGAAGCTAGGTTAGGGATCCGGATTTCGGGGGAGAGGGACCTTTATATAGAGGTAGAGGGAGCTAGGAGGCTCCAAGTTGAGCATGGTTTGCGTCCACACGATCGTGATCGAACGACCTAGGTGATGGAGGAGGTTTAGGTGGGTTTTGGGCCACTTTGGAGGGGTGTTGGGCTACAACAAACACGATGCCTTTTTGGTTCCTCGGTTAACCGTTGGAGTATCAAACCGGAGACGGTCTACCGGTAGTAAACCAAGGCCGCATGACAAGTCTCGGTCCAATCCGAGAACGTTTAATACCCGCACACGAAAAGAAGTAGAGAGGGACACCGGAGGACATAGGAGCGTCGGAATGCAAAACGGACAACGGGGAAAAAGCTCGGATGCATGAGACGAACACGTATGCAAATGCAATGCACATGATGACATGATATGAGATGCATGACAAAGACAAAAACACACGGAGACAAAAACCCGACAACGTGGAAATAAAATAACTTAGTGCCGGAAATGGCAAGATTTGGAATACCGATATGGCAAGTTACATACGGGGTGTTACAGATGGACTCCTGCACTCAAGAGGTGGCCGCGTCAGCGTGTTTCCCCTTCTTGGCACATTTGTTGCCGTCCGGCCGCCCTTCTGACGCGCCCGGAGTCGGCGTGTCCAGCTTGTAGGTCTCCTTGGCCTTGTCGAGGGTGCGCCGAACTTCCGCCCACTTCTCGCACTTGTCAATGCGCTTGTAAACATGGAGGTACTTGAATTCGGCGTCGCTGTTGCCCTACCGATACATGGCGAACATGCACAACAACTGCGCGGAGGAACAAACAGTTGGCGGGCGCACACAACGAAGAGAGGTGGGAGACCGGCGTGCCATACCTGATCCTCAACACTGGCGCCGCTCTCTGGGCGAGCCGCGACCTCCTCGACGATCCCATGCCATTTGTTGCACGCCACTGGATATGCCCCCAATGGTGCGCCATCGCCTCGCCCCGCGCTGCATGTAGACGCCTTTAAAGTAGGGGTCGACGAGTTTGCGCTCGTCGAACTCGGCCTTGATGCGCTCCCAGTACGTCTCGCGATGCTCTGGTTCGTGCCGGTGGTCGGGATGAGGCAGACAACTTTCCATGCTTTGGCGAGGCATTCCTCCTCCTTGGGCGCCCACTTGATGCGCGACTCGCCGGACCTGGCCGCCTGCTTCTTCTTCTTGCTCCTCCTCACCGGAACAGTCGCCGGCTCCTCCTCCTCCTCCTCCTCCTCTTCGTCGTCCTCCTCCTGTTCCTCCTGCTCCTCCTTGCCATAGACGTAGCCGAGCTCGTCGTCCTTGCCGCTGCTGACATCCACCGTGTCGTCCGGGGTGACGAACCCGGGAGACGCGGCGGCCGCGGCCGAGCCTGTCGCGATGATGTCGTCCATGTCGGCCTCGGTCTCGTCGATGTCGCCTAGGTGCGAGAAGGGCAGCGCGCCACGGCGGAGAGGGGGCGTCGGGGAGGACGGGTACGCTGGCGGCAAGTAGTTATATGGAGGGTACTGCACGCCGGTGAAGGCGGGCGAGGGCATCCGCTGGGCCGGGTGTCCATGGGGGAAGGTGACATTGGGGTTGAACCCACCGTGCGCATCCCTGTCGGCGTAGCCCGGCGAGGGCGTGCATCCCCATGGCTGCTGCGGCGATGGAGAACCGACGCCTTGCTGGCCCAAGGGCGCGTACTGAGCGTGGCTGCCGGGTGGATTCATCATCCCCGCGCGAGTCGCCTCGGCCTCGGCTTGGTCCGCCGAAGCCGCGGCCGCACGCACCGCGTTGTCACGGGCCTTCTTGTCGATCGCCCTGTTCCGCCGGTCGATGATGACAGCCTTCCGTCGCTGAACTTCCGCCCTCCACTCGGCGTTTGTCATGCCCGGTGGCTTGGACGGCGGCGCCCTCGACTTCCTCTGTTTCGGCTAGACGACGGAGGCGGTCGCGGTTGCCGTGGCGCGGGGGACGACGTACTTCTTCGGTGGCATGGCGGCGGAGGCGAGCGGGAGGAATGGAGAGAATGGGAGGGAAGTGGGGGAATAGCGGGATGAAACGGCAGGAAGAGGCGCTCGACTCGCCGACAGGGCGGACCCACACACTCTTTTCGCTTGTGTCGGCGCCCCCAGGCGCTCCGCAGGGCGCCGGGTTCGGTCTACGTCCGCCGGCAGTTTCGGCCCGAGCCGACGAAAAACGGGCTTCTGAAAGCGTGACTGAGCCTTTTTAGTTTTGCACCGGCGCGGCAAAAACGCATGAAAAGGGTCTATGGAGGGCGTGGCTGAGATGCTGTGAGATAGAGCGAGAAACGGATGCTACGGTCGTGGATGGCTGCGAATGGAGTTCACTAAACAGTGCATGCCTGTCGCCGGGGGTTCCTGCTCGGTGGAAGTGAATTTACTGTGGCTGCCTCGCAACAGTGAGGAAGTACATGGCCGGTGGCTGTGTAGTAAACGAGGAGTTGCACGCCTCCGCCCATGGGTGTATTTTCGTTTTAAATATTTATCACAAATGGGCGACGCGAGGCAAAATGCGGTTATAAAAAAAATCTACGACCAATTATTATACAGTGTGTGGTACAAGACTTACAAAATTTGGCACGCTCAAGTGCCACGAGAAAAACCACGTTACAATAGATCAGATTTTTTTTGAATAAGGTATATTTTTGTTCTAAAATATTTATAATAAATGGGCTTAACAAGTAGCAAATTGCCGTCAGAAAAATGTTTACGGCCATTTATTATAAAAAAAATAATCGACTAAAAGATCGATCCATGTGTGGTACACGAATTATAAAATTTGGCACTTTTATGTGCCATAGGAAAATTCAGGTTCATGTAAACCAGGGTTTTTGCCCCCCAAAAAAACCCAGGGTTTTTGAATCAATATTATTATTAAAACTGACATGTTGGCGCACTTGCGAATTAATTGCACGACCCATGCTCTGATTATACAAGACTGGTACATATTGCGGCCTAAGAGCATTTTCAGCCGCGCCCCCAACAAGGCCCCCCAGACGACTTTTCGACCGCCGGCGTTAAAAAGTCGGCCTAGTCGCGCCCCCAAGGGCCTAATTTTCGCTGGCTCGGGTCGAAATTGGTGCCGGCGGACCCAACCCGAACCCGGCGCGCTGGGGGCGTTCGTGGGCGCCGGGCGAATCGTTTTTGGCACGAAAGAGCCGCGGGCCCTCCTTGCCAGCGACTCGTCTCGCTTCTCGCCGCTTCGTCGTCCTCATCGCCTCGTTTCCTGTGACGAATCAATGCCAAAGCTGTCGCGCACTGCCGTGCCGGTCAGCCTCCGCCATTGATGCCTCACGGGCGGCGCAGTGAAGGCGTGACGACGCGCGTCCCCGCGCATGCCACACATAGACGAGGCCGCCATGCGTGCTCGCGCCGCCTTCGCCTATATAAGCCGACCCCAGTGCGCCGGTGGCACGCACAGAGTCTCCACCGCCGACGCGCCCTATCTCCCCTTCCTTCCTCTCCACTCGCCGTCCCAGTTCGTAGAAATGGCCGAACGATTTCCAGGTGACGGCGCGGCGGCGAACGGCTTCGGCCGCCGCCACCTTCACAAAAACGAAGCTCGGCTCCTCTACGAGGCCGAGTACCCAGTCCCGCCGGGCATCCGGGTGCCCGGGGCGTGGAGAATCAGCGCCGGCGGGGTCCCGGTGCCACCACCGCCCACCGGGGCGGCGCGTCGTGCGGAGATCGCGCGTATTCGTGCCTCTCTGCCGCGGGCGAGGAGGGAGGGGCCGCGCTACGTCCCCGACAGCCCGCTCTGGGAGCCCTACTTCCACCGCTGTCACGCCGAGCAGCTCGAGGCCACCAACGGAGTCGTGCCCTCCGGCAGGCTCAACTCCGAGGGGCGGCGCCGATGGTGGGGCGTGCCCGGCCACATGCTGGAGGTCGTCCTCGAGTACATCGAGGGTGGCAACACACCGAGGCTGGAGTACCCCTCCCCGCCGTCCTTCTCTCGCTGCCGTGGGAGCTCGTGGACGCCGAGGCGCATGGACCCTGGGGCGTCCTCCTCCTCGTCCGGTCGGTCGACCGGCTCTCCCTGCCTCCGCCCCGTCAAGCCGGAGCCCCAGGAGCCCCAGGACACGCCTGTCAGCCGGCGCGCCCGCAGCTCCAGTATCTGCATCGTCGACTCCACCCCCGCTTCCGGGCGCCTCGTCCTCGTCGCGCCCAAGCCGGAGCCCAGTCTTCCCACAGAGTACGAGGAGATAGCCCGGTGCGGCTTCTCCGACGCGGACGCCCTGCGGTGGGTGCGCGACGACTATCTCCGGACGGAGATGACCCGGCAGACCCGGGCCCTAGAGGAGATCGCCGCCCGCAAGCGTGAGCGTGAGGACGAGCGCGGCGTCGTGATCCGCGACAGCGATGACGACGAGGACGCCACCGGACCGTCCAACCCGCCGCGCCAACCGGGGGAGGGTTGCAGCAGGGACGGCGACGACGATGGCGGCGGCGGCGGCGACTACACGCGGTTCTACAGCCTCCTCGACATGTAGAACTGCAAGGGCGGCGGCCGGCGAGGAGCGGCGGGGCGAGCGAGACGGCGGGCGGGCCTAATAGTGTTTTTTCTTTTTGTAAATTATTTTAAATATGTATGAACTCGCCGTGTTTGCGCCGTGTTCGGTTGAATTTGGTTTGAAGTCGCCGTAAATATGCATGAACTCGCCGTGTTTGCGGCGTTCAAAAAAATCCCGTGGGCGCCGCGACTGGGTGGCATTACGCCCCTAGCACACGTTTTGCGCCGATGCATTTCTAGGGGGCGATTTTTAGCGCCTCCTGGGGGGCCAACGGCTGGAGATGCTCTAAGTTAGGAACCTGTTCAAGATGGTGGATCCAAACTGGACCGGACAAAATCTGTATTGGCACTAGATGTTCTGTCAGTGGGCTGGAACTCACTCAGGATAATGAGCCAGTCCAACAGGGATAGTGCGTACAATACGTCATGTTTATTCTGCTGACAAAGGATATACATAGAATGGTTAAAATGCACAAACGATGATCCACAAGGCATTCGACGCCGCCGTGAGTAAGAAGTAGCGTTCGCAGCAAAGTCCCAATACACTCAAACATATGAGATATGACAAGGTATCAAGGGTTTCCGGCTGAATCAGACCCAAAACCACAGCTCTCCCCAAACTCGAAGCCGTCAAACTTTGCTAACTACGATTGGCCGTGAAATTTTGCTTTATTTACTTAGTATATGATATGAAGGCCGCTCCCGACGCAGCTCATCTCCCTCCCCTCCGGTCCTCCATGGTCCATGCATGCTCGGCGGCTCCCCGCGTCCTACATTCATATGAAAATCAGAACCAACAATGACAGAATGGCATGGTTCTTTAGTTGCATTACAGTATTACACGATAGCGTACCTCAAATCCTGGACGATTGCCCGCTGTAGTAGGTCCTTCTGTTGCTCATCCTTGTCGGGTCGCCGTGGGAAGCCATGCCTTCTTCCATAGCATGTAGAATGGTATCGAATATGGTGCCCCTGCCCTCCTCCATCGCGACGATGACGGCCTCATGCACCGCGCGCTGATTCACGGCCGCCATGGCATGGTTAACGGCTCCGTCGAGCTCGCTCGAGGTAATGAACCAACCTCTTAGGCGTCGGAGATTGTCTCCTAAGAACAATGACAAAGCTTCGGTGTTGGAGACTGTCTCCGGAGAACAACGGCGAAGCTTCGGCGTCGAAGATTGTCTCCGAAGAACAACGATGGAGCTATGTAGAAGTGTAGAAGGCTAAGAGAGTCGTGCCCCCCCCTCATCAACCTAGGTACGTAATTGCGACCTTTGGACGACACATGCATATGTACATACAAGGCCTTTGATTGATTTCTTGGCTAGGTAATACTCAACCAAAGATGTAGGGTGTGTTTGGTAGGGTGCATGAGGGTAAAAATTTCCAATTCGACCCAATTTCCTTGTTTGGTAGGGTGCATGGGCTCACGTGGGCTATGCCCATCTGATACATAAAAGGGCCCTCAACCATGCTCATCTCATGCACCCTAGACATGGTGCATGGAGGCAGCCATGCTGGCCCTGACCCTCGTGCCCACCCACTAGACAACATCCAGATATGTTTATATTTTTAAAAAATGTTTATAATTTCAAATTTCCAAAAAAAATATTCAGAATTTCAAAAATTGTTTAAAGTTTTGAAAAAGTTTAGAATTTCAGAATTGTCTAAATTAAAAAAATATTCAGATTTTAATTTTTTTTAGTTTTCAATAAATGTTTGAAAAAAATTCAAAAATGTCCAGAATTAAAAAAAATCAAAATTTGTTTGAATTAAAAAAAGAATTTCAAATTTTGTTTACTTTTTTATAAAATATTCAATTTTTTTAAAATTTTCAAAAAAGTTAAGAATTTCAAATATGTTATGAATTTCAAATTTTATTTAAATTTTGGAAAAAATATTTAGAATTTCATTTTTTAATTTTCAAAATATGTTTAAATTTGTGTTCATGTTATTTCAATTTTGTCCATCATTAAAAAAATTAGAATTCGAAATCGTTCAGCATGTTTAAACACATGCAGGCCGCCAAAGAAAGTCTCGGCTTAGCATGTCTTAGCGCATACATCGCTGCCAAACAACAGCAACTGCATGAACTCAACATGTCTGTACTCAACATGTATAAGAGAGGAACAACTAAGCTAGGTCCATACATGCTACCAAACACACCCGTATGTGCAAAGCTAAGACTCGATAGAGAAGCCAAATAGCTTAATTGATTTCTTGGCTAGCTAATACTCCCTCGTCCGAGAAAACTTGTCCCTCAAATGGATGTATCTAGCACCAAGTTAGTGGTACATGCACGTCTTGCACCGTAACACTGTTGGGGAACGTAGCAGAATTTTAAAAAATTTCTACGCATCACCAAGATCAATCTATGGAGTCATCTAGCAACGAGGGAGAGAGGAGTGCATCTACATACCCTTGTAGATCACGAGCGGAAGCGTTCAAGAGAACGGGGTTGATGGAGTTGTACTCGTCGTGATCCAAATCACCGAAGATCCTAGCGCCGAACGGACGGCACCTCCGTGTTCAACACACGTACGGAGCGAGGACGTCTCCCGCGCCTTAATCCAGCAAGGAGGAGGGAGAGGTTGAGGAAGAGGGCTCCAACAGCAGCACGACGCGTGGTGGTGGTGAAGCTGCAGTACTCCGGCAGGGCTTCGCCAAGCTCTTATGGAGGAGGAGAGGTGTTGGGGAGGGGAGGGGCTGCGCCTTGGATGTTGTGTGCAACCCTCCCCTCACCCCTCTATCTATAGGGGAAGGGGGAAGGGGGCCGGCCCCCTCTAGATGAGATCTAGAGGGGGGCGGCCAAGGGGAGGGGGGCTTGCCCCCCAAGCAAGGGGGCGCCCCCCTTAGGGTTTCCACCCAACCATAGGCGCATGGGCCCTAGGGGGGTGTGGCGCCCCAGCCCACTTGGGCTGGTTCCCTTCTCCATACAGCCCATAAGGCCCTCCGGAAGAGGTGGCCCCTCCCGGTGGACCCCCGGAACCCCTCCGGTGGCCCCGGTACAATACCGATATGCCCCCCAACCTTTCCGGCGACCGTATGACAACTTCCCATATATAAATATTTACCTCCAGACCATTCTGGAACTCCTCGTGACGTCCGGGATCTCATCCGGGACTCCGAACAAGATTCGGTAATCACATACAAGTCTTCCTAACAACCCTAGCGTCACCGAACCTTAAGTGTGTAGACCCTACGGGTTCGGGAGACATGCAGACATGACCGAGATGACTCTCCGGTCAATAACCAACAGCGGGATCTGGATACCCATGTTGGCTCCCACATTCTCCACGATGATCTCATCGGATGAACCACAATGTCGAGGATTCAATCAATCCGTATACAATTCCCTTTCTCAATCGGTACGTTACTTGCCCGAGACTCGATCGTCGGTATCCCAATACCTTGTTCAGTCTCGTTACCGGCATGTCACTTTACTCGTACCGTAATGCATGATCCCGTGATCAACCACTTGATCACATTGAGCTCATTATGATGATGCATTACCGAGTGGGCCCAGAGATACATCTCCGTCATACAGAGTGACAAATCCCAGTCTCGATTCGTGCCAACCCAACAGACACTTTCGAAGATACCTGTAATGTACCTTTATAGTCACCCAGTTACGTTGTGACGTTTGGCACACCCAAGGCACTCCTACGGTATCCGGGAGTTGCACAATCTCATGGTCTAAGGAAATGATACTTGACATTCAGAAAAGCTACAGCAAACGAACTACACGATCTTTGAGCTAAGCTTAGGATTGGGTCTTGTCCATCACATCATTCTCCTAATGATGTGATCCCGTTATCAATGACATCTAATGTCCATAGTCAGGAAACCATGACTATCTTTTGATCAACGAGCTAGTCAACTAGAGGCTCACTAGGGACGTGTTGTGGTCTATGTATTCACACATGTATTACGATTTCCGGATAACACAATTATAGCATGAACAATAGACAATTATCATGAACAAAGAAATATAATAATAACCATTTTATTATGGCCTTTAGGGCATATTTCCAACAGTCTCCCGCTCGCACTAGAGTCAATATTCTAGTTACATTGTGATGAATCAAACACCCATGCAGTTCTGGTGTTGATCATGTTTTGCTCGAGGGAGAGGTTTAGTCAACGGATCTGCTACATTCAGGTCCGTATGTACTTTGCA
Source organism: Triticum aestivum (assembly GCF_018294505.1). NCBI lineage: Eukaryota > Viridiplantae > Streptophyta > Magnoliopsida > Poales > Poaceae > Triticum > Triticum aestivum. The sequence continues at coordinate 428,965,594 of NC_057806.1, forward strand.
AATCTCTATGTCTCCATTTTGAACACTTTCACGAATGGAGTTGAAGCGGCGCTTGATATGCCTGGTCTTCCTGTGAAACCTGGGCTCCTTGGCAAGGGCAATAGCTCCAGTGTTGTCACAGAAGAGAGTCATCGGGCCCGACGCAATTGGTATGACTCCTAGGTCGGTAATGAACTCCTTCATCCAGACTGCTTCTTGTGCTGCCTCCGAGGCTGCCATGTACTCCGCTTCACATGTAGATCCCGCCACAACGCTTTGCTTGCAACTGCACCAGCTTACTGCCCCACCATTCAAACTATACACGTATCTGGTTTGTGACTTAGAGTCATCCAGATCTGTGTCAAAGCTAGCATCGACGTAACCCTTTATGACGAGCTCTTCGTCACCTCCATAAACGAGAAACATTTCCTTGGTCCTTTTCAGGTACTTCAGGATATTCTTGACCGTTGTCCAGTGTTCCATGCCGGGATTACTTTGGTACCTTCCTACCAAACTTACGGCAAGGTTTACATCAGGTCTGGTACACAGCATAGCATACATGATAGACCCTATGGCCGAGGCATAGGGGATGACACTCATCTTTTCTCTATCTTCTGTCATGGTCGGGCATTGAGCCGCGCTCAATCTCGTACCTTGCAATACAGGCAAGAACCCCTTCTTTGACTGATCCATTTTGAACTTCTTCAATATCTTGTCAAGGTACGTACTCTGTGAAAGACCAATGAGGCGTCTCGATCTATCTCTACAGATCTTGATGCCTAATATATAAGCAGCTTCTCCAAGGTCCTTCATTGAAAAACACTTGTTCAAGTAGGCCTTTATGCTTTCCAAGAATTCTATATCATTTCCCATCAACAGTATGTCATCCACATATAATATGAGAAATGCTATAGAGGTCCCACTCACTTTCTTGTAAATGCAGGCTTCTCCATAAGTCTGCATAAACCCAAACGTTTTGATCATCTCATCAAAACGAATGTTCCAAATCCGAGATGCTTGCACCAGCCCATAAATCGAGCGTTGGAGCTTGCACACCTTGTCAGCATTCTTAGGATCGACAAAACCTTCCGGCTGCATCATATACAGTTCTTCCTTAAGGAAACCATTAAGGAATGCCGTTTTGACGTCCATTTGCCATATCTCATAATAATAGAATGCGGCAATTGCTAACATGATTTGGACGGACTTCAGCTTCGCTACGGGTGAGAAAGTCTCATCCTAGTCAACCCCTTGAACTTGTCGATAACCCTTAGCGACAAGCCGAGCTTTATAGATGGTCACATTACCATCCGCGTTTGTCTTCTTCTTAAAGATCCATTTATTTTCTATGGCTCGCCGATCATCGGGCAAGTCAGTCAAAGTCCATACTTTGTTTTCATACATGGATCCTATCTCGGATTTCATGGCTTCCAGCCATTTGTCGGAATCCGGGCCCGCCATCGCTTCTTCATAGTTCGAAGGTTCATCGTTGTCTAACAACATGATTTCCAAGACAGGGTTGCCGTACCACTCTGGTGCGGAACGTGTCCTCGTGGACCTACGAAGTTCAGTAGTAACTTGATCTAAAGTTTCATGATCATCATCATTAACTTCCTCTCTAGTCGGTGCAGGCACCTCAGGAACATTTTCTTGAGCTGCGCCACTTACCGGTTCAAGACGCAATACTTCATCAAGTTCTAATTTCCTCCCACTTATTTCTTTCGAGAGAAACTCTTCTCTAGAAAGGACCCATTCTTGGCAACAAAGATCTTGCCTTCGGATCTAAGGTAGAAGGTATACCCAACAGTTTCTTTAGGGTATCCTATGAAGACGCATTTTCCGACTTGGGTTTGAGCTTTTCAGGTTGAAGTTTCTTGACATAAGCATCACATCCCCAAACTTTTAGAAACGACAGCTTAGGTTTCTTCCCAAACCATAATTCATACGGTGTCGTCTCAACGGATTTCGACGGAGCCCTATTTAAAGTGAATGCGGCAGTCTCTAAAGCATAGCCCCAAAATGACAGCGGTAAATCGGTAAGAGACATCATAGATCACACCATATCCAATAGAGTGCGATTACGATGTTCGGACACACCATTACGCTGAGGTGTTCCAGGCGGCGTGAGTTGTGAAACTATTCCACATTTTCTTAAGTGTGTGCCAAATTCGTGACTCAAGTATTCTCCCCCATGATTTGATCGCAAGAACTTGATTTTCTTGTCACGTTGATTCTCAACCTCACTCTGAAATTCCTTGAACTTTTCAAAGGTCTCAGACTTGTGTTTCATTAAGTAGACATACCCATATCTACTCAAGTCATCAGTGAGGGTGAGAACATAACGATAGCCACCGCGAGCCTCAACACTCATTGGACCGCACACATCAGTATGTATGATTTCCAATAAGTTGGTTGCTCGCTCCATTGTTCCTGAGAACGGAGTCTTGGTCATTTCACCCATGAGGCATGGTTCGCATGTGTCAAATGATTCGTAATCAAGAGACTCCAAAAGTCCATCTGCATGGAGCTTCTTCATGCGTTTGACACCTATGTGACCAAGGCTGCAGTGCCACAAGTATGTGGGACTATCATTATCAACCTTACATCTTTTGGTATTCACACTATGAATATGTGTAGCATTACGCTCGAGATTCATTAAGAATAAACCATTCACCATCAGAGCATGACCATAAAACATATCTCTAATATAAATAGAACAACCATTATTCTCGGATTTAAATGAGTAGCCATCTCGAATTAAACGAGATCCTGATACAATGTTCATGCTCAAAGCTGGCACTAAATAACAATTATTGAGGTTTAAAACTAATCCCGTAGGTAAATGTAGAGGCAGCGTGCCGACGGAGATCACATCGACCTTGGAACCATTCCCGACACGCATCGTCACCTCGTCCTTCGCCAGTCTCCGCTTATTCCGCAACTCCTGCTTTGAGTTACAAATGTGAGCAACGGCACCGGTATCAAATACCCAGGAGCTACTACGAGTACTAGTAAGGTACACATCAATTACATGTATATCACATATACCTTTCGTGTTGCCGGCCTTCTTGTCCGCTAAGTATTTGGGGCAGTTACGCTTCCAGTGACCACTTCCCTTGCAATAAAAACACTCAGTCTCGGGCTTGGGTCCATTCTTTGGCTTCTTCCTGGCAGCTTGCTTACCGGCTGCGGCAACTCCCTTGCCGTCCTTCTTGAAGTTCTTCTTACCCTTGCCTTTCTTGAACTTAGTGGTTTTATTCACCATCAACACTTGATATTCCTTTTTGACTTCTACCTCTACTGATTTCAGCATTGAATATACCACAGGAATGGTCTTTTAAATCCCCTGCATATTGAAGTTCATCACAAAGATCTTGTAGCTCGGTGGAAGCGACTGAAGGATTCTGTCAATGACCGCGTCATCCGGGAGATTAACTCCCAGCTGAGTCAAGCGGTTATGCAACCCAGACATTTTGAGTATGTGCTCACTGACAGAACTATTTTCCTCCATCTTACAGCTGAAGAACTTGTCAGAGACTTCATATCTCTCGACCCGGGCATGAGCTTGAAAAACCATTTTCAGCTCTTCGAACATCTCATATGCTCCGTGTCTCTCAAAACGCTTTTGGAGCCCCGGTTCTAAGCTGTAAAGCAAGCCGCATTGAACGAGGGAGTAATCATTAGCACGTGACTGCCTAGCATTCATCACGTCTTGGTTCTGTGGGACGGGTGCGTCACCTAGCGGTGCTTCTAGGACATAATCTTTCTTGGCAGCTATGAGGATGATCCTCAGGTTCCGGACCCAGTCCGTATAGTTGCTGCCATCGTCTTTCAGCTTGGTTTTCTCTAGGAACGCGTTGAAGTTGAGGACAACGTGGGCCATTTGATCTACAAGACATATTGTAAAGATTTTAGACTAAGTTCATGATAATTAAGTTCATCTAATCAAATTACTCAATGAACTCCCACTCAGATAGACATCCCTCCAGTCATCTAAGTGAAACATGATCCGAGTTAACTAGGCCATGTCCGATCATCACGTGAGACGGACTAGCCAACATCGGTGAACATCTTCATGTTCATCGTATATTCTATACGACTCATGCTCGACCTTTCGGTCTTCCGTGTTCCGAGGCCATGTCTATACATGCTAGGCTCGTCAAGTCAACCTAAGTGTATTGCGTGTGTAAATCTGGCTTACAGCCGTTGTATTCGAGCGTTAGAATCTATCACACCCGATCATCACGTGGTGCTTCAAAACAACGAACCTTCGCAACGGTGCACAGTTAGGGGGAATACTTTCTTGAAATTATTGCGAGGGATTATCTTATTTAAGCTACCGTCGTTCTAAGAAAATAAGATGTAAAACATGATAAACATCACATGCAATCAAATAGTGACATGATATGGCCAATATCATTTGCTCCTTTTGATCTCCATCTTCGGGGCTCCATGATCATCGTTGTCACCGGCATTACACCATGATCTCCATCATCATGATCTCCATCATCGTGTCTTCTTGAAGTTGTCTCGTCATCTATTACTTCTACTACTATGGCTAACGCTTTAGCAATAAAGTAAAGTAATTACATGATGTTTATGTTGACACGCAGGTCATAAATAAATAAAGACAACTCCTATGGCTCCTTCCGGTTGTCATACTCATCGACATGCAAGTCGTGATTCCTATTACAAGAACATGATCATCTCATACATCACATATATCATTCATCACATCCTTTGGCCATATCACATCACAAAACACGTGCTGCAAAAACAAGTTAGACGTCCTCTAATTGTTGTTGCAAGTTTTTACGTGGCTGCTATAGGTTTCTAGCAAGAACGTTTCTTACCTACGCCAAAACCACAACGTGAATTGCCAATTTCTATTTACCCTTCATAAGGACCCTGTTCATCGAATCTGATCCGACTAAAGTGGGAGAGACAGACACCCGCCAGCCACCTTATGCAACTAGTGCATGTCAGTCGGTGGAACCGGTCTCACGTAAGCGTACGTGTAAGGTTGGTCCGGGCCGCTTCATCCCACGATGCCGCCGAATCAAGATAAGACTAGTAACGGCAAGCAAATTGACAATATCGACGCCCACAACTGCTTTGTGTTCTACTCGTGCATAGTAACTACGCATAGACCTAGCTCATGATGCCACTATTGGGGAACGTAGCAGAGTTCTAAAATTTTCTACGCATCACCAAGATCAATCTATGGAGTCATCTAGCAACGAGGGAGAGAGGAGTGCATCTACATACCCTTGTAGATCACGAGCGGAAGCGTTCAAGAGAACGGGGTTGATGGAGCCGTACTCGTCGTGATCCAAATCACCGAAGATCCTAGCGCCGAACGGACGGCACCTCCGTGTTCAACACACGTATGGAGTGAGGACGTCTCCCGCGCCTTGATCCAGCAAGGAGGAGGGAGAGGTTGAGGAAGAGGGCTCCAACAGCAGCACGACGGCGTGGTGGTGGTGAAGCTGCAGTACTCCGGCAGGGCTTCGCCAAGCTCTTATGGAGGAGGAGAGGTGTTGGGGAGGGGAGGGGCTGCGCCTTGGATGTTGTGTGCAGCCCTCCCCTCACCCCTCTATTTATAGGGGAAGGGGAAGGGGGCCGGCCCCCTCTAGATGAGATCTAGAGGGGGGCGGCGGCCAAGGGGAGGGGGGCTTGCCCCCCAAGCAAGGGGGCGCCCCCCTTAGGGTTTCCCCCCAACCATAGGCGCATGGGCCCTAGGGGGGTGTGGCGCCCCAGCCCACTTGGGCTGGTTCCCTTCTCCATACAGCCCATAAGGCCCTCCGGAAGAGGTGGCCCCTCCCGGTGGACCCCCGGAACCCCTCCGGTGGCCCCGGTACAATACCGATATGCCCCCGAACCTTTCCGGCGACCGTATGACAACTTCCCATATATAAATCTTTACCTTCGGACCATTCCGAAACTCCTCGTGACGTCCGGGATCTCATCTGGGACTCCGAACAAGATTCGGTAATCACATACAAGTCTTCCTAACAACCCTAGCGTCACCGAACCTTAAGTGTGTAGACCCTGCGGGTTCGGGAGACATGCAGACATGACCGAGACGACTCTCCGGTCAATAACCAACAGCGGGATCTGGATACCCATGTTGTCTCCCACATGCTCCACGATGATCTCATCGGATGAACCACGATGTCGAGGATTCAATCAATCCGTATATAATTCCCCTTGTCAATCGGTACATTACTTGCCCGAGACTCGATCGTCGATATCCCAATACCTTGTTCAGTCTCGTTACCGGCAAGTCACTTTACTCGTACCATAATGCATGATCCCGTGATCAACCACTTGATCACATTGAGCTCATTATGATGATGCATTACCGAGTGGGCCCAGAGATGAAGGAAATATGCCCTAGAGGCAATAATAAAGTTATTATTTATTTCCTTATTTCATGATAAATGTTTATTATTCATGCTAGAATTGTATTAACTGGAAACATAATACATGTGTGAATACATAGACAAACAGAGTGTCACTAGTATGCCTCTACTTGACTAGCTCGTTAATCAAAGATGGTTATGTTTCCTAACCATGGACAAAGAGTTGTTATTTGATTAACGGGATCACATCATTAGATGAATGATCTGATTGACATGACCCATTCCATTAGCTTAGCACCCGATCGTTTAGTATGTTGCTATTGCTTTCTTCATGACTTATACATGTTCCTATGACTATGAGATTATGCAACTCCCGTTTATCGGAGGAACACTTTGTGTGCTACCAAACATCACAACGTAACTGGGTGATTATAAAGGAGCTCTACAGGTGTCTCCAAAGGTACATGTTGGGTTGGCGTATTTTGAGATTAGGATTTGTCACTCTGATTATCGGAGAGGTATCTCTGGGCCCTCTCGGTAATGCACATCACTTAAGCCTTGCAAGCATTGGAACTAATGAGTTAGTTGCGGGATGATGTATTACGGAACGAGTAAAGAGACTTGTCGGTAACGAGATTGAACTAGGTATTGGATACCGACGATCGAATCTCGGGCAAGTAACATACCGATGACAAAGGGAACAACGTATGTTGTTATGCGGTCTGAACGATAAAAGATCTTCGTAGAATATGTAGGAACCAGTATAGGCATCCAGGTCCCGCTATTGGTTATTGACCGGAGACGTGTCTCGGTCATGTCTACATTGTTCTCGAACCCGTAGGGTCCGCACGCTTAAGGTTCCGATGACAGTTATATTATGAGTTTATGCGTTTTGATGTACCGAAGGTTGTTCAGAGTCCCGGATGTGATCACAGACATGACGAGGAGTCTCGAAATGGTCGAGACATAAAGATTGATATATTGGAAGCCTATGTTTGGATATTGGAAGTGTTCCGGGTGAAATTGGGATTTTACCAGAGTACCGGGAGGTTACCGGAACCCCCCGGGAGGTATATGGGCCTTAGTGGGCCTTAGTGGAAGAGAGGAGAGGTGGCCAGAGATGGGCCGCGCGCCTCTCCCCCCTTTGGTCCGAATAGGACAAGGAGAGGGGGCCGGCCCCCCTTCCTCCTCTCTCCCCCCTCCACGAATCCTATTCCAACTAGGAAAGGGGGGGAGTCCTACTCCCGGAGGGAGTAGGACTCCTCCTGGCGCGCCTCCTCTTGGCCAGCCGCCCCCCCCCCCCTTTTGAGCCTTTATATACGGAGGCAGGGGCACCCCCTAGAGACACAAGTTGATCCATGTGATCATATTCTTAGCCGTGTGCGGTGCCCCCTTCCACCATAGTCCTCGATAATATTGTAGCGGTGCTTAGGCAAAGCCCTGCGATGGTAGTACATCAAGATCGTCACCACGCCGTCGTGCTGATGGAACTCTTCCCCGACACTTTGCTGGATCGGAGTCTGGGGATCGTCATCGAGCTGAATGTGTGCTAGAACTCGGAGGTGCCGTAGTTTCGGTGCTTGATCGGTCGGGCCGTGAAGACGTACGACTACATCAACCGCGTTGTGCTAACGCTTCCGCTGTCGATCTACAAGGGTACGTAGATCACACTCTCCCCTCTCTTTGCTATACATCACCATGATCTTGCGTGTGCGTAGGAATTTTTTTTGAAATTACTAAGTTCCCCAACAAGAGATACCTCTCCATCATACGGAGTGACAAATCCCAGTCTCGATTCGTGCCAACCCAATAGACACTTTCGAAGATACCTGTAATGTACCTTTATAGTCACCCAGTTACGTTGTGACGTTTGGCACACCCAAGGCACTCCTACGGTATCCGGGAGTTACACAATCTCATGGTCTAAGGAAATGATACTTGACATTCAGAAGAGCTACAACAAACGAACTACACGATCTTTGAGCTAAGCTTAGGATTGGGTCTTGTCCATCACATCATTCTCCTAATGATGTGATCCCGTTATCAATGACATCTAATGTCCATAGTCAGGAAACCATGACTATCTTTTGATCAACGAGCTAGTCAACTAGAGGCTCACTAGGGACGTGTTGTGGTCTATGTATTCACACATGTATTACGATTTCCGGATAACACAATTATAGCATGAACAATAGACAATTATCATCAACAAAGAAATATAACAATAACCATTTTATTATTGCCTCTAGGGCATATTTCCAATAGTCTCCCACTTGCACTAGAGTCAATATTCTAGTTACATTGTGATGAATCGAACACCCATGCAGTTCTGGTGTTGATCATGTTTTCCTCTAGGGAGAGGTTTAGTCAACGGATCTGCTACATTCAGGTCCGTATGTACTTTACAAATCTCTATGTCTCCATTTTGAACACTTTCACGAATGGAGTTGAAGCGACGCTTGATATGCCTGGTCTTCCTGCGAAACCTGGGCTCCTTGGCAAGGGCAATAGCTCCAGTGTTGTCACAGAAGAGAGTCATCGGGCCCGATGCATTGGGTATGACTCCTAGGTCGGTAATGAACTCCTTCACCCAGACTGCTTCTTGTGCTGCCTCCGAGGCTGCCATGTACTCCGCTTCACATGTAGATCCCGCCACAACGCTTTGCTTGCAACTACACCATCTTACTGCCCCACCATTCAAAATATACACGTATCCGGTTTGTGACTTAGAGTCATCCAGATCTGTGTCAAAGCTAGCATCGACGTAACCCTTTACGACGAGCTCTTCGTCACCTCCATAAACAAGAAACATTTCCTTGGTCCTTTTCACGTACTTCAGGATATTCTTGACCGCTGTCCAGTATTCCATGCCGAGATTACTTTGGTACCTTCCTACCAAACTTACGGCAAGGTTTACATCAGGTCTGGTACACAGCATAGCATACATGATAGACCCTATGGCCGAGGCATAGGGGACGACACTCATCTTTTCTCTATCTTCTGTCGTGGTCGGGCATTGAGCCGTGCTCAATCTCGTACCTTGCAATACAGGCAAGAACCCCTTCTTTGACTGATCCATTTTGAACTTCTTCAATATCTTGTCAAGGTACATACTCTATGAAAGACCAATCAGGCGTCTCGATCTATCTCTATAGATCTTGATGCCTAATATATAAGGAGCTTCTCCAAGGTCCTTCATTGAAAAACACTTGTTCAAGTAGGCCTTTATGCTTTCCAAGAATTCTATAAAATTTCCCATCAACAGTATGTCATCCACATACAATATGAGAAATGCTACAGAGCTCCCACTCACTTTCTTGTAAATGCAGGCTTCTCCATAAGTCTGCATAAACCCAAACGTCTTGATCATCTCATCAAAACGAATGTTCCAACTCCGAGATGCTTGCACCAGCCCATAAATCGAGCGTTGGAGCTTGCACACCTTGTCAGCATTCTTAGGATCGACAAAACCTTCCGGCTGCATCATATACAGTTCTTCCTTTAGGAAACCATTAAGGAATGCCGTTTTGACGTCCATTTGCCATATCTCATAATCATAGAATGCGGCAATTGCTAACATGATTCGGATGGACTTCAGCTTCACTACCGGTGAGAAAGTCTCATCGTAGTCAACCCCTTGAACTTGTCGATAACCCTTAGCGACAAGCCGAGCTTTATAGATGGTCACATTACCATCCGCGCCTGTCTTCTTCTTAAAGATCCATTTATTTTCTATGGCTCGTCGATCATCGGGCAAGTCAGTCAAAGTCCATACTTCGTTTTCATACATGGATCCTATCTCGGATTTCATGGCTTCCAGCCATTTGTCGGAATCTGGGCCCGCCATCGCTTCTTCATAGTTCGAAGGTTCACCGTTGTCTAACAACATGATTTCCAAGACATGGTTGCCGTACCACTCTAGTGCGGAACATGTCCTCGTGGACCTACGAAGTTCAGTAGTAACTTGATCTGAAGTTTCATGATCATCATCATTAACTTCCTCTCTAGTCGGTGCAGGCACCTCAGGAACATTTTCTTGAGCTGCGCCACTTACTGGTTCAAGAGGCAATACTTCATCAATTTCTACTTTCCTCCCACTTATTTCTTTCGAGAGAAACTCTTCTCTAGAAAGGACCCATTCTTGGCAACAAAGATCTTGGCTTCGGATCTGAGGTAGAAGGTATACCCAACAGTTTCTTTAGGGTATCCTATGAAGACGCATTTTTCCGACTTGGGTTCGAGCTTTTCAGGTTGAAGTTTCTTGACATAAGCATCGCATCCCCAAACTTTTAGAAACGATAGCTTAGGTTTCTTCCCAAACCATAATTCATACGGTGTCGTCTCAACGGATTTCGACGGAGCCCTATTTAAAGTGAATGCGGCAGTCTCTAAAGCATAGCCCCAAAATGACAGCGGTAAATCGGTAAGAGACATCATAGATCGCACCATATCCAATAGAGTGCGATTACGACGTTCGGACACACCATTACGCTGAGGTGTTCCAGGCGGCGTGAGTTGTGAAACTATTCCACATTTTCTTAAGTGTGTGCCAAATTCGTGACTCAAGTATTCTCCCCCAAGATCTGATCGCAAGAACTTGATTTTCTTGTCACGTTGATTCTCAACCTCACTCTGAAATTCCTTGAACTTTTCAAAGGTCTCAGACTTGTGTTTCATTAAGTAGACATACCCATATCTACTCAAGTCATCAGTGAGGGTGAGAACATAACGATAACCACCGCGAGCCTCAACACTCATTGGACCGCACACATCAGTATGTATGATTTCCAATAAGTTGGTTGCTCGCTCCATTGTTCCTGAGAACGGAGTCTTGGTCATTTTACCCATGAGGCATGGTTCGCACGTGTCAAATGATTCGTAATCAAGAGACTCTAAAAGTCCATCTGCATGGAGCTTCTTCATGCGTTTGACACCTATGTGACCAAGGCGGCAGTGCCACAAGTATGTGGGACTATCATTATCAACCTTACATCTTTTGGTATTCACACTATGAATATGTGTAGCATTACGCTCGAGATTCATTAAGAATAAACCATTCACCATCGGAGCATGACCATAAAACATATCTCTCATATAAATAGAACAACCATTATTCTCGGATTTAAATGAGTAGCCATCTCGAATTAAACGAGATCCTGATACAATGTTCATGCTCAAAGCTGGCACTAAATAACAATTATTGAGGTTTAAAACTAATCCCGTAGGTAAATGTAGAGGCAGCGTGCCGACGGCGATCACATCGACCTTGGAACCATTCCCGACGTGCATCGTCACCTCGTCCTTCGCCAGTCTCCGCTTATTCCGCAACTCCTACTTTGAGTTACAAATGTGAGCAACCGCACCGGTATCAAATACCCAGGAGCTACTACGAGTACTGGTAAGGTACACATCAATTACATGTATATCACATATACCTTTCGTGTTGCCGGCCTTCTTGTCCGCTAAGTATTTGGGGCAGTTACGCTTCCAGTGACCACTTCCCTTGCAATAAAAACACTCAGTCTCTGGCTTGGGTCCATTCTTTGGCTTCTTCCCGGCAGCTTGCTTACCGGGCGCGGCAACTCCCTTGCCGTCCTTCTTGAAGTTCTTCTTACCCTTGCCTTTCTTGAACTTAGTGGTTTTATTCAACACTTGATGTTCCTTTTTGACTTCTACCTCTACTGATTTCAGCATTGAATATACCTCAGGAATGGTCTTTTCCATCCCCTGCATATTGAAGTTCATCACAAAGCTCTTGTAGCTCGGTGGAAGTGACTGAAGGATTCTGTCAATGACCGCGTCATCCGGGAGATTAACTCCCAGCTGAGTCAAGCGGTTATGCAACCCAGACATTTTGAGTATGTGCTCACTCACAGAACTATTTTCCTCCATCTTACAGCTGAAGAACTTGTCGGAGACTTCATATCTCTCGACCCGGGCATGAGCTTGAAAAACCATTTTCAGCTCTTCGAACATCTCATATGCTCCGTGTCTCTCAAAACGCTTTTGGAGCCCCGGTTCTAAGCTGTAAAGCATGCCGCACTGAATGAGGGAGTAATCATCAGCATGTGACTGCCAAGCATTCATAATGTCTTGGTTCTGTGGGACGGGTGCGTCACCTAGCGGTGCTTCTAGGACATAATCTTTCTTGGCAGCTATGAGGATGATCCTCAGGTTCCGGACCCAGTCCGTATAGTTGCTACCATCGTCTTTCAGCTTGGTTTTCTCTAGGAACGCGTTGAAGTTGAGGACAACGTGGGCCATTTGATCTACAAGACATATTGTAAAGATTTTAGACTAAGTTCATGATAATTAAGTTCATCTAATCAAATTACTCAATGAACTCCCACTCAGATAGACATCCCTCCAGTCATCTAAGTGAAACATGATCCGAGTTAACTAGGCCGTGTCCGATCATCACGTGAGACGGACTAGCCAACATTGGTGAACATCTTCATGTTGATCGTATCTTCTATACGACTCATGCTCGACCTTTCGGTCTTCCGTGTTCCGAGGCCATGTGTGTACATGCTAGGCTCATCAAGTCAACCTAAGTGTATTGTGTGTGTAAATCTGGCTTACACCCGTTGTATTCGAGCGTTAGAATCTATCACACCCGATCATCACGTGGTGCTTCGAAACAACGAACCTTCGCAATGGTGCACAGTTAGGGGAACACTTTCTTGAAATTATTTTGAGGGATCATCTTATTTAAGCTACCGTCGTTCTAAGCAAATAAAATGTAAAACATGATAAACATCACATGCAATCAAATAGTGACATGATATGGCCAATATCATTTGCTCCTTTTGATCTCCATCTTCGGGGCTCCATGATCATCGTTGTCACCGGCATGACACCATGATCTCCATCATCGTGTCTTCTTGAAGTTGTCTCGTCATCTATTACTTCTACTACTATGGCTAACGCTTTAGCAATAAAGTAAAGTAATTACATGACGTTTATGTTGACACGCAGGTCATAAATAAATAAAGACAACTCCTATGGATCCTGCCGGTTGTCATACTCATCGACATGCAAGTCGTGATTCCTATTACAAGAACATGATCATCTCATACATCACATATATCATTCATCACATCCTTTGGCCATATCACATCACAAAACACTTGCTGCAAAAACAAGTTAGACGTCCTCTAATTGTTGTTGCAATTTTTTACGTGGCTGCTATAGGTTTCTAGCAAGAACGTTTCTTACCTACGCCAAAACCACAACGTTCATCGAATCCGATCCGACTAAAGTGGGAGAGACAGACACCCGCCAGCCACCTTATGCAACTAGTGCATGTCAGTCGGTGGAACCGGTCTCACGTAAGCGTACGTGTAAGGTTGGTCCGGGCCGCTTCATCTCATGATGCCGCCGAATCAAGATAAGACTAGTAACGGCAAGCAAATTGACAATATCGACGCCCACAACTGCTTTGTATTCTACTCGTGCATAGTGACTATGCATAGACCTAGCTCATGATGCCATTGTTGGGGAACGTAGCAGAATTTTAAAATTTTCTACGCATCACCAAGATCAATCTATGGAGTCATCTAGCAACGAGGAAGAGAGGAGTGCATCTACATACCCTTGTAGATCACGAGCGGAAGCGTTAAAGAGAACGGGGTTGATGGAGTCGTACTCGTCGTGATCCAAATCACCGAAGATCCTAGTGCCGAACGGACGGCACCTCCGTGTTCAACACACGTATGGAGTGAGGACGTCTCCCGCGCCTTGATCCAGCAAGGAGGAGGGAGAGGTTGAGGAAGAGGGCTCCAACAGCAGCACGACAGCGTGTTGGTGGTGAAGCTGCAATACTCCGGCAGGGCTTCGCCAAGCTCTTATGGAGGAGGAGAGGTGTTGGGGAGGGGAGGGGCTGCGCCTTGGATGTTGTGTGTAGCCCTCCCCTCACCCCTCTATTTATAGGGGAAGGGGGAAGGGGGGCCGGCCCCCTCTAGATGAGATCTAGAGGGGGGGCAAGGGGAGGGGGGCTTGCCCCCCAAGCAAGGGGGCGCCCCCCTTAGGGTTTCCCCCCATCCCTAGGCGCATGGGCCCTAGGGGGGTGTGGCACCCCAGCCCACTTGGGCTGGTTCCCTTCTCCATACAGCCCATAAGGCCCTCCGGAAGAGGTGGGCCCTCCCGGTGGACCCCCGGAACCCCTCCGGTGGCCCCGGTACAATACCGATATGCCCCCGAACCTTTCCGGCGACTGTATGACAACTTCCCATATATAAATATTTACCTCCGGACCATTGCGGAACTCCTCGTGACATCCGGGATCTCATCCGGGACTCCGAACAACATTCGGTAATCACATACAAGTCTTCCTAACAACCCTAGCGTCACCAAACCTTAAGTTTGTAGACCCTACGGGTTCGGGAGACATGCAGACATGACCGAGACGACTCTCTGGTCAATAACCAACAGCGGGATCTGGATACCCATGTTGGCTCCCACATGCTCCATGATGATCTCATCGGATGAACCACGATGTTGAGGATTCAATCAATCCATATACAATTCCCTTTGTCAGTCGGTATGTTACTTGCCCGAGACTCGATCGTCGGTATCCCAATACCTTGTTCAGTCTCGTTACCGGCAAGTCACTTTACTCGTACCGTAATGCATGATCCCGTGATCAACCACTTGATCACATTGAGCTCATTATGATGATGCATTACCGAGTGGGCCTAGAGATACCTCTCCGTCATACGGAGTGACAAATCCCAGTCTCGATTCGTGCCAACCCAACAGACACTTTCGAAGATACCTGTAATGTACTGTTGGGGAACGTAGCAGAAATTCAAAATTTTCCTACGTGTCACCAAGATCTATCTATGGAGAAACTAGCAACGAGGGGAAGGAGAGTGCATCTACATACCCTTGTAGATCGCTAAGCGGAAGCGTTCAAGTGAACGGGGTTGATGGAGTCGTACTCGTCGTGATTCAAATCACCGATGATCCTAGTGCCGAACGGACGGCACCTCCGCATTCAACACACGTACAGCCCGGTGACGTCTCCCACGCCTTGATCCAGCAAGGAGAGAGGGAGAGGTTGAGGAAGACTCCATCCAACAGCAGCACAACGGCGTGGTGGTGATGGAGGAGCGTGGCAATCCAGCAGGGCTTCGCCAAGCACCACGGGAGAGGAGGACGACTTGGGAGAGGGGGAGGGCTGCGCCAGAACTTCGTCTCTAGCTCCCATGCGCCTCCCCACTATATATAGGGGTGGAGGGGCTGGTTTCTTGCCCTCCAAGTCCATTGGGGCGTTGGCCAAGGTGGGAGGAAAGAAATCCCATCATTTCCTTCCCCACCGATTGTTATCCCCCTTTTTTAGGGATCTTGATCTTATCCCTTCGGGATATGATCTTATTCCTTCTAAGGGGGGATCTTGGTGCGCCTTGACCAGGGGTGTGGGGCCTTGCCCCCACTACCCACGTTCATGTGGGTCCCCCATGCAGGTGGGCCCCACTCCGGAACCTTCTAGAACCTTCCCGGTACAATACCGAAAAATCCCGAACATTTTCCGGTGGCCAAAATAGGACTTCCCATATATAAATCTTTACCTCCAGACCATTCCGGAACTCCTCGTGACGTCCGGGATCTCATCCGAGACTCCGAACAACATTCGGTAACCACATACAAACTTCCTTTATAACCCTAGCGTCATCGAACCTTAAGTGTGTAGACCCTACGGGTTCGGGAGACATGCAGACATGACCGAGACGTTCTCCGGTCAATAACCAACAGCGGGATCTGGATACCCATGATGGCTCCCACATGTTCCACGATGATCTCATCGGATGAACCACAATGTCAAGGACTTAATCAATCCCGTATTCAATTCCCTTTGTCTATCGGTATGTTACTTGCCCGAGATTCGATCGTCGGTATCCAATACCTTGTTCAATCTCGTTACCGGCAAGTCACTTTACTCGTTCCGTAACACATCATCCCGTGATCAACTCCTTGGTCACATTGCGCATATGATGATGTCCTACCAAGTGGGCCCAGAGATACCTCTCCGTTTACACGGAGTGACAAATCCCAGTCTTGATCCGCATAAAACAATAGATACTTTCGGAGATACATGTAGTGCACCTTTATAGTCACCCATTTACGTTGTGACGTTTGATACACCCAAAGCACTCCTACGGTATCCAGGAGTTACACGCTCTCATGGTCGAAGGAAGAGATACTTGACATTGGCAAAGCTCTAGCAAATGAACTACATGATCTTTTGTGCTAGTCTTAGGATTGGGTCTTGTCCATCACATCATTCTCCTAATGATGTGATCCCGTTATCAACGACATCCAATGTCCATAGCCAGGAAACCATGACTATCTGTTGATCACAACGAGCTAGTCAACTAGAGGCTCACTAGGGACATATTGTGGTCTATGTATTCACACGTGTATTACGATTTCCGGATAATACAGTTATGTCATGAATAAAAGACAATTATCATGAACAAGGAAATATAA
Organism: Triticum aestivum; assembly: GCF_018294505.1. Lineage (NCBI taxonomy): Eukaryota > Viridiplantae > Streptophyta > Magnoliopsida > Poales > Poaceae > Triticum > Triticum aestivum. The sequence continues at coordinate 428,982,429 of NC_057806.1, forward strand.
TAATAATACTTTTATTATTGCCTCTAGGGCATATTTCCAACAGTCTCCCACTTGCACTAGAGTCAATAATCCAGTTCACATCGCCATGTGATTAACACTCACAGGTCACATCGCCATGTGACTAATACCCAAGAGTTTACTAGAGTCAGTAGTCTAGTTCACATCACTATGTGATTAACACTCAATGAGTTTTATGTTTGATCATGTTGCTTGTGAGAGAGGTTTTAGTCAACGGGTCTGAACCTTTCAGATCCTTGTGTGCTTTACAAATCTCTATGTCATCTCCTAGATGCAGCTACCACGCTCTATTTGGAGCTATTCCAAATAAATGTTCTACTTTGAGCTATTCTAAATTATTGCTCCATTATATGTATCCGGTCTCTCTACTCAGAGCTATCCGGATAGGTGTTAAGCTTGCATCGACGTAACCTTTACGACGAACTCTTTTACCACCTCCATAATCGAGAAAATTCCTTAGTCCACTAGTTACTAAGGATAACTTTGACCGCTGTCCTGTGAGCCATTCTTGGATCACTCTTGTACCCCTTGACTGACTCATGGCAAGGCACACTTCAGGTGCGGTACACAGCATAGCATACTGAAGAGCCTACGTCTTAAGCATAGGGGACGACCTTCGTCCTTTCTCTCTATTCTGCCGTGGTCGAGCTTTAAGTCTTAACTTCATACCTTACAACTCAGGCAAGAACTCCTTCTTTGACTGGTCCATCTTGAACACCTTCAAGATCATGTCAAGGTATGTGCTCATTTGAAAGTATTATTAAGCATTTTGATCTATCCTTATAGATCTTGATGCTCAATGTTCAAGTAGCTTAATCCAGGCTTTCCATTGAAAAACACTTTCAAAATAACCCTATATGCTTTCCAGAAATTCTACGTCATTTCTGATCAACAATATGTCAACAACATATACTCATCAGAAATTCTATAGTGCTCCCACTCACTTCTTTGGAAATACAAGTTTCTCATAAACTTTGTACAAACCCAAAATCTTTGATCATCATCAAAGCATACATTCCAACTCCGAGATTCTCACTCCAGTCCTTAGAAGGATTGCTGGAGCTTTGCATACTTATTAGCATCTTTCGGGATTGACAAAACCTTCCGGTTGTATTACATACAACCTTTCCTCAAGAAAATCGTCGAGGAAACAATGTTTTGACATCCTATCTGCAAGATTTCATAAATAATGCAGTAATCGCTAATATAATTCCAACAGACTCTTAGCATCGCTACGAGTGAGAAAATCTCATCGTAGTCAACTCCTTGAACTTGTCGGAAAACATCTTAACGACAAGTCGAGCTTTCTTAATGGTAATTCTTACCATCATTGTCTGTCTTCCTTTTAAAATCCATCCGTACTCATTTGCCTTACGACCATCGAGCCGTTCTGCCAAAGTCTTCACTTTGTTTTCATACATGGATCCTCTCTCAGATTTTATGGCCTCAAGCCATTTATCGGAATTCGGGCCCACCATCGCTTCTCCATATCTCGTAGGCTCATTGTTGTCTAGCAACATGACTTCCAAGACAGGATTACGTATCACTCTCAAGTAGTACGCATCCTTGTCATCCTACGAGGTTTGGGAGTGACTTGATCTGAAGTTTCATGATCACTATCATAAGCTTCCACTTCAATTGGTGTAGGTGCCACGGGAACAACTTCCTGTGCCCTGCTACACACTGGTTGAAGTGATGGTTCAATAACCTCATCAAGTCTCCACCATCCTCCCACTCAATTCTTTCGAGAGAAACCTTTCCTCGAGAAAGGACCTGATTCAAGAAACAATCCTTTATTGCTTTTGGATCTGAGACAGGAGGTATACCCAACTGTTTTGGGTGTCCTATGAAGATGCATTTATCCGCTTTGGGTTCTAGCTTATCAGCCTGAAACTTTTTCACATAAGCGTCGTAGCCCCAAACTTTTAAGAAACAACAACTTAGGTTTCTCTAAACCATAATTCATACGGTGTCATCTCAACGGAATTACGTGGTGCCCTATTTAAAGTGAATGTGGTTGTCTCTAATGCCTAACCCATGGACAATAGTGGTAATTCGATAAGAGACATCATGGTACGCACCATATCCAATAGGGTGCAACTATGATGTTCGGACATACCATTACACTATGGTGTTCCAGGCGGAAGTTAATTGCGAAACGATTTCCACAATGTCTTAATTGTGTGCCAAAACTCGTAACTCAGATATTTATCTCTATGATCATATCATAGACATTTTATCCTCTTGTCACAATGATCTTCTACTTCACTCTGAAATTACTTGAACCATTCAATAATTCAGACCTGTGTTTCATCAAGTAAATATACTCAACATCTACTCGAATCATCTGTGAACTAAGAACATAACGATATTCACTGCATGCCTCAGCACTCATTGGACTACACACATCAAAATGTGTTACTTCCAACAAGTTGCTATCTTGTTCCATCTTACTGAAACCGAGGCTTTTCAGTCATCTTGCCCATGTGGTATGATTTGCATATCTCAAGTGATTCAAAATCAAGTGAGTTCAAACGGTCCATTTGCATGGAGTTTCTTCATGCATATATACCAATAGACATGGTTCGCATGTCTCAAACTTTTCAAAAATGAGTGAGTCCAAAGATCCATCAACATGGAGCTTCTTCATGCATTTTATATCGATATGACTTACGTGGCAGTGCCACAAATAGGTGGTACTATCATTACTATCTTTTGGCATGAACATGTGTATCACTACGATCGAGATTTCAATGAACCATTCATTTTAGGTGCAAGACCATTGAAGGTATTATTCAAATAAATAGAGTAACCATTATTCTCTTTAAATGAATAACCGTATTGCGATAGACATAATCCAATCATGTCTATGCTCAACGCAAACACCAAATCTCGATGGTAGAGGGAGCGTGCGATGCTTGATCATATCAACATTGGAAACACTTCCAACACATATCGTCAGCTCACCTTTAGCTAGTCTCCGTTTATGCCGTAGCTTTTATTTCGAGTTACTAACACTTAGCAACCGAACCGGTATCTTATACCCTGGTGCTACTAGGAGTACTAGTAAAGTACACATTAACATAATGTATATCCAATATACTTCTATCGACCTTGTCAGCCTTCTCATCTACCAAGTATCTAGGGTAATTCTGCTCTAGTGACTGTTCCCCTTATTACAGAAGCACTTAGTCTCGGGTTTGGGTTCAACCTTGGGTTTCTTCACTGGAGCAGCAGCTGATTTGCCGTTTCATGAAGTATCCCTTCTTGCCCTTGCCCTTCTTGAAACTAGTGGTTTCACCAACCATCAATAATTGATGCTCCTTCTTGATTTCTACTTTCGCGGTGTCAAACATCGCGAATACCTCAAGGATCATCATATCTATCCCTGATATGTTATAGTTCATCACGAAGCTCTAGCAGCTTGGTGGCAATGACTTTGGAGAAACATCACTATCTTATTTGGAAGATCAACTCCCACTCAATTCAAGTGATTGTTGCACTCAGACAATCTGAGCACAAGCTCAACGATTGAGATTTTCTCCCTTAGCTTGCAGGCTAAGAGAATCGTCGGAGGTCTTATACCTCTTGACGTGAGCACGAGCCTGAAATCCCAATTTCAGCCCTCGAAACATCTCATATGTTCCGCGATGTTTCGAAAACGTCTTTGGTGCCTCTACTTAAACCATTTAACTGAACTATCACGTAGTTATCAAAACGTGTATGTTCGATGTTCGAAACATCCACAAACGACGTTTGGGGTTCAGCACACTGAGCAGTGCATTAAGGACATAAGCTTTCTACTGTTCGCATAATCGCTACTATCAACTTTCAACTATATTTTCTCTAGGAACATATCTAAAACAGTAGAACTAAAGCGCGAGCTACGACATAATTTGCAAAAGGTCTTTTGACTATGTTCAGGATAATTAAGTTCATCTTATGAACTCCCACTCAGATAGACATCCCTCTGGTCATCTAAGTGATTACATGATCCGAGTCAACTAGGCCGTGTCCGATCATCACGTGAGACGGACTAGTCATCATCGGTGAACATCTTCATGTTGATCGTATCTACTATACGACTCATGCTCGACCTTTGGTCTCCGTGTTCCGAGGCCATGTCTGTACATGCTAGGCTCGTCAAGTTAACCCTAAGTGTTTTCGCTATGTAAAACTGTCTTACACCCGTTGTATGTGAACGTAAGAATCCATCACACCCGATCATCACGTGGTGCTTAGAAGCGACGAACTGTAGCAACGGTGCACAGTTAGGGGAGAACACTTCTTGAAATTGTTGTAAGGGATCATCTTATTTACTACCGTCGTTCTAAGCAAACAAGATGCATAAACATGATAAACATCACATGCAATCAAATAGAGTAGTGACATGATATGGCCAATATCATATAGCTCCTTTGATCTTCATCTTCGGGGCTCCATGATCATCTTGTCACCGGCATGACACCATGATCTCCATCATCATGATCTCCATCATCGTGTCTTCATGAAGTTGTCACGCCAACGACTACTTCTACTTCTATGACTAACGCGTTTAGCAATAAAGTAAAGTAGTTTATATGGCGTTCTTCAATGACACGCAGGTCATACAATAAATAAAGACAACTCCTATGGCTCCTGCCGGTTGTCATACTCATCGACATGCAAGTCGTGAATCCTATTACAAGAACATGATCAATCTCATACATCACATATATCATTCATCACATCCTTTTGGCCATATCACGTCACAAAGCATACCCTGCAAAAACAAGTTAGACGTCCTCTAATTGTTGTTGCATGTTTTACGTGGCTGCTATGGGTTTCTAGCAAGAACGTATCTTACCTACGCAAAACCACAACGTGATATGCCAATTGCTATTTACCCTTCATAAGGACCCTTTTCATCGAATCCGTTCCGACTAAAGTGGGAGAGACTGGCACCCGCTAGCCACCTTATGCACCAAGTGCATGTCAATCGATGGAACCTGTCTCACGTAAGAGTATGTGTAAGGTCGGTCCGGGCCGCTTCATCCCACAATACCGTTGGAACAAGATTGGACTAGTAACGGTAAGCATATTGAACAACATCAACGCCCACAACTACTTTGTGTTCTACTCGTGCAAAGAATCTACGCAATAGACCTAGCTCATGATGCCACTGTTGGGGAACGTAGCAGAAATTCAAAATTTTCCTACGTGTCACCAAGATCTATCTATGGAGAAACTAGCAACGAGGGGAAGGAGAGTGCATCTACATACCCTTGTAGATCGCTAAGCGGAAGCGTTCAAGTGAACGGGGTTGATGGAGTCGTACTCGTCGTGATTCAAATCACCGATGATCCTAGTGCCGAACGGACGGCACCTCCGCGTTCAACACACGTACAGCCCGGTGACGTCTCCCACGCCTTGATCCAGCAAGGAGAGAGGGAGAGGTTGAGGAAGACTCCATCCAACAGCAGCACAACGGCGTGGTGGTGATGGAGGAGCGTGGCAATCCAGCAGGGCTTCGCCAAGCACCACGGGAGAGGAGGACGACTTGGGAGAGGGGGAGGGCTGCGCCAGAACTTCGTCTCTAGCTCCCATGCGCCTCCCCACTATATATAGGGGTGGAGGGGCTGGTTTCTTGCCCTCCAAGTCCATTGGGGCGTTGGCCAAGGTGGGAGGAAAGAAATCCCATCATTTCCTTCCCCACCGATTGTTATCCCCCTTTTTTAGGGATCTTGATCTTATCCCTTCGGGATATGATCTTATTCCTTCTAAGGGGGGATCTTGGTGCGCCTTGACCAGGGGTGTGGGGCCTTGCCCCCACTACCCACGTTCATGTGGGTCCCCCATGCAGGTGGGCCCCACTCCGGAACCTTCTAGAACCTTCCCGGTACAATACCGAAAAATCCCGAACATTTTCCGGTGGCCAAAATAGGACTTCCCATATATAAATCTTTACCTCCGGACCATTCCGGAACTCCTCGTGACGTCCGGGATCTCATCCGGGACTCCGAACAACATTCGGTAACCACATACAAACTTCCTTTATAACCCTAGCGTCATCGAACCTTAAGTGTGTAGACCCTACGGGTTCGGGAGACATGCAGACATGACCGAGACGTTCTCCGGTCAATAACCAACAGCGGGATCTGGATACCCATGATGGCTCCCACATGTTCCACGATGATCTCATCGGATGAACCACGATGTCAAGGACTTAATCAATCCCGTATTCAATTCCCTTTGTCTATCGGTATGTTACTTGCCCGAGATTCGATCGTCGGTATCCAATACCTTGTTCAATCTCGTTATCGGCAAGTCACTTTACTCGTTACGTAACACATCATCCCGTGATCAACTCCTTGGTCACATTGCGCATATGATGATGTCCTACCGAGTGGGCCCAGAGATACCTCTCCGTTTACACGGAGTGACAAATCCCAGTCTCGATCCGCATAAAACAATAGATACTTTCGGAGATACCTGTAGTGCACCTTTATAGTCACCCAGTTACGTTGTGACGTTTGATACACCCAAAGCACTCCTACGGTATCCAGGAGTTACACGCTCTCATGATCGAAGGAAGAGATACTTGACATTGGCAAAGCTCTAGCAAATGAACTACACGATCTTTTGTGCTAGTCTTAGGATTGGGTCTTGTCCATCACATCATTCTCCTAATGATGTGATCCCGTTATCAACGACATCCAATGTCCATAGCCAGGAAACCATGACTATCTGTTGATCACAACGAGCTAGTCAACTAGAGGCTCACTAGGGACATATTGTGGTCTATGTATTCACACGTGTATTACGATTTCCGGATAATACAGTTATAGCATGAATAAAAGACAATTATCATGAACAAGGAAATATAATAATAATACTTTTATTATTGCCTCTAGGGCATATTTCCAACATGTACCTTTATAGTCACCCAGTTACTTGTGACGTTTGGCACACCCAAGGCACTCCTACGGTATCCGGGAGTTGCACAATCTCATGGTCTAAGGAAATGATACTTGACATTCAGAAAAGCTACAGCAAACGAACTACATGATCTTTGAGCTAAGCTTAGGATTGGGTCTTGTCCATCACATCATTCTCCTAATGATGTGATCCCGTTGTCAATGACATCTAATGTCCATAGTCAGGAAACCATGACTATCTTTTGATCAACGAGCTAGTCAACTAGAGGCTCACTAGGGACGTGTTGTGGTCTATGTATTCACACATGTATTACGATTTCCGGATAACACAATTATAGCATGAACAATAGACAATTATCATGAACAAAGAAATATAATAATAACCATTTTATTATTGCCTCTAGGGCATATTTCCAACAAACACGAGGAAAAAGGGCGCGGTGACGGGGGCGGCGCTCCTGCTGGCCGCGGGGAAGCGGGGCGATGGCGGGGAGGAGACGGGGCGGAGAAGCATCGGCGGAGCCGGAGAGCCTGCGGGGAAAGCTGGTGGTGGAGTGGAGGTGGCTGGCTACAGCGAGGGAGGGTGGGAAGCGGTGGTGAGGAGAGGCAGAGCCGAATTGGGAAAATGGGGAGGACGGGACGTCGACGACAAGGAAAGAGCTCTCGGGCCTTTCGAGCGAAAAGCTCCGGCAGTTCGTCGCTATACCGTCGGGCAGGCCCACGGGTCTGTGTCGGTGGTGCGTGGGCCTGGTCGCGGCTCTGCGGGGGTGCGACCCCGTCGGCCGAGAGCTACATGTACAGTGGCTGGGAAGGAGGCCCGCGTGGGATTCTGGTGGGTGAGGGCGGGTGCCCCGGGCATGTGGGATGTGGCAGTGGAGAGCGACGACCGCGTGGCACCGAGCGCTGGCGGCCATGCATACGGTGCGGGGCTGGCTAGTTGGACAAAGGGGAGGAAGGTTCAAGCGGCTAGCCGGTGTTTCTCGGTGTCTCGTTGAGCATTCGGATTTTTTTTCCAGGTTAATGTGTTTTATTTCATGATTGTAGAGTTACGGTTTAGAGGCAAGTATTTCTCAGCACATGGGGCCGTTGTGTAGCCATACAACCGTGCTATGCTTGATATGGCTATGTCTCGTCAAATAATCTGCTACTCTATTCGGACAATGATGAAGTTTTCTATGAAATAAGCACCCGTGTTTCAGGTTCTTGTTCGAGAACGGAAGCCCAAGATACGTTATAGGGAAGGATCCTAATTTACAGCTAAGAAGATCAGCAACCCACTGTCCCTCCCCATGGCAATCACCTCACACTTGTGAAACTTTACCATTAGACCAGACATTGCCTCAAATCAATTTTATCGAGGCGATGCAGAACAAGTCCGGTTGGAAGAGCACCATTGTGTCGCCAGCGTATTGCAATTGCGAACCCCTTTGGGTCCCTACCTCAACCCACGCCTATCTAGTGTCAAAACCCTTTCGTATCAACACCTCGCGAAGGAACTCCCAATTAACATGACCGTAGGCTTTTTCGAAGTCTAACTTAAGCAGGATAGCATGCTGCTTGCGGTGTTTAACCTAATGGACAATCTCCTGCAACTCCACTGGCCCTTCAAGGATGTAACGGCCTATGATGAAGGTGGATTGACGTCGTTTGACGACACGGTGAGCCACCGAGGACAAACGCGAGCCATAGGCTTTGGCGCAGATTTTGAACGACATGTTAATCAACACTATCAGGCGAAATAAATGAATATTATCAGCCCAAGAACAAAGGCCCTTTAAAAAACTCCAAAATCTATGAAAGAAGGCCACTGACCATCCATCAAGGTCAGGAGCCATGTTCGGTTTCATGGAGAAAAGAGCAGTGGGGCTTTTTGGTTACTAGCCATAACTTGCCACACCTCATGTTATGCAAGTTTGATTAAGTTAGATGGGTGTTTGGTTCTAGCCACACCTAAGGTAAATGATTATTTTATGAGTAATATGTCCCACATGTCATTCTCACAAAAAGTGGAGCAAGATTCCCTTAGGCAAGCCAAAGTGCGTCTAAAAATTTGAGCAATTCAAGTTAGGCAAGTGTGGCAAAACACAAGTTAGTCGCAATCCAAACAGGCCCGAAGTACCCCAAGTTAGGCAAGTGTGACAAAAATAATGTAACAACATATGACAAAGATAGTCATGAACCAAACATGTCCAGCGTCAATTTCCAACGGCGGGAAGAAGCGCATGAGCTCTTCATTCTCCTCCGTTGAGACGCACCATGAGGCCAACTTAGAAATCGTAAACATGCTTCGTGACAAGAGCCCTGCTCCGCTTGTAAACACAGAATGAAACACTTATGACGACGACCATTAGCATATGCATGAAAGTAACGAGTGTTTCCATCCCTGTGTGCGATCCATTTGACACCACCTTAAATGTTCATCCAAATTCAAAATGCATATAAAGAGAGAGGGTCAAAAAAGACTTATCCAAACATGTGATCATGTGAGTGTTGGTATCACATCCCCACTAAATACATTCTCACATCAGAAAGTCTTCTATTTCTATTGTTCCCCAGTCTTATCAAGTGAAGTTAATAGCTAGCTAATCAGCAAAGTTAACTAAAATAACACTGTCAAAAGTATATCAGGCTAAACTTAGCTACACCATTCTGTTTAACACTCCCTCCGTTCCATAATTCCTGCCATTGGTTTAACTGAACTAAAACCACGACAGGAATTATGGAACAAAGGGAGTACCAAACATAAATCTGGCAACATAGACTTTCATTTCGGGTTTTTTATACTTTCATTTCAGTTGTCAAGAAGATCTCAGCTTGTCTTTACTAACCCTACAAGATTACTCCTCACTCTTCATCACAATCTTGTGTGAAATCGTCCTCATCGGGGGAAGCTGAAACAAAGGCAACAAGTAACGTTTGAAAATCTGTGAATGTTATCCAAGATAAGAGAAATATGCTATGTCCTTGTGAATCAAAGTTAGGTTAATCCACGTCAAAATGTGTTTAAAAATATTAGACATATATAAATGCATCTAGTGGTTCCTGCAATTAGACCATTTGTGTCGAAAGTTAACTAGGTACATCACACTAACTGTTTAATTGTGCATGTGTTGTATACAACATAAAATACACATGATTAGTAGCTGGGTGATGATTTTGGATTAGACAGCAAGTGCAACCCACACAAAGCCTGCAAGAGTTAAATTACTAGACTTTTTTTTATTATGGTTGGTTAATTATGTGATCTAAAATCAAGATCATCACTTCCAAACATCAATGTTAAAGAATACTGAGTATGTAAAGAGGATCTTATTATTTTGTACCATTTTTAATTCACACTCATCCTAAATTGGCAGACCTTAATTAGCAATTTATTTACTTAATGCACTTCAGTTTGTTAGCATTTTTCACATTTTGAAAAAAAGTTAGATGGCATCTATATGTCATAGGAAGCTACATGGACCGATGGATGTCATATGTTTGCAAAGCTATAAAATTTACCAAAATAGGCTTACGCCCCGCTATATTGATATAGCAACCACCCGATACAACAATCCGATCAACGCTGGGGCAAACAGCACAAGCACGCGCAAAAGAAATAACAAGAGAAAATAAGAGAAGAAATGCCAACAACGCCGGATCAACGAAAGCTACGGCACACCGCGACCGCTGCGCCCACCGAAGATAACCACCACGCTCCAAAGCACTGAGTTGCCGTGTACCAAGCACCACCTTCAAGAAGGAATGCGACGATAACGATGCTGCTGCCCGGACGAATCCTAGGATTTGTCTCGGTATACGGAGGGTAGAGGGGGGAGAGGGTCACCCGACGCCCTTCAAGAAGGATGGCGGCGCCCGCAGGCGTCACCGCGTTGGTGCCGGCAAGACCCAACATGGATTTCTCCTGACCTCTCGCGCCCACCACCCAGGACCAACCTTCGGCTCCACCACACCCGCCGCCCACCAACATGCGCCAATAGTCACGAGGACACCGTCGTCGTCTCACGACGGCCAACGAAGCGAGGCCGGCCGGATCCAAACGAGACACCCGAAGACAAGGACCGGCAGCACCGCAGCCACGAGGGAGGGAACAACCTCCACCGGCTTAGGCGGTAGCAGACCGGGCATAGCAGCAGAGGCACATCAGACCCCCTGTCCGTCCAGGCCCAGCGTGGGCCCGTAAAGCTTCGCCGCCGTGCTGCAGCAGTCGCGGCACAGCAGCCGCCGTCCCTGTCGCGAGGAGCTCGCCGGAACCACCGGAGAACAGCCCACTGCGGCCACCTAGCAGGCCCGCCCCGACCCATATCGGGCCCGTAGGGCCTAGATCTGGGCCAGCCGGCCGCCGCAAGCCATGGGCCGTCACCGCCGCCAAGGGGCAACGCCTTCGCACCGCCGCCGTCCAGATCCGTGCCGGAACGCTGCCGGCCAAAGGGCTCCGCCGCCAGGACCGCTCGCCCAAGCCGGGGTCCAGCGACGGGGGAAGAAGGAGGGCCGCCATCGCCGGACTACGGGGCACCGCGCGGGCAACGCCCAGCCGCGCCCGCCGGCGGCAGCGGCGAGGGGGAAGGGGGGCGGGGACTCGCGGGGAGGGGGAGGGGTGGGGAACCGCCCCGGTCGCCTCGCTCGGGGAGGGCGACGCGGGGGGCACGCGACTCTCCTCTTTGTTCTGGCTGTAAGCCTTAGATATAAAATTTCACAAAGAAAAAACTCAACAGAGAATGAAACAGTGACAACTTAAAGTTATTCCTTCAAATATCATTAAGAGGAGAGAGGTCCTCACGATATCGATAGTCAGATCGGGAGCACTTTCGAACAAGGGACCTCTCATCATCATATTTATTATCTGGATATAACCACTTGGTCTTGGGTACCGGCCATCTATCATTGAAACAATAAACTTCATGACAAGTACTGACACTTCTTTTTACCAAACTATATGTGTCAGGAAAAACCTGTTTTGTTTGCTCATGTCAATCACTTCAGCGTTGATAGTTGCACAGAAGTCAAAACTGTTACCCGGCCTTAGGACAGATACCTATTTTCATATGCAATGGCATGGCACAAAAATAATCAATGCATAATGTGGGAGGAGAAATAGTTCATACTAAAGCATCACAACTAACCTCAAACGGCATCACATCACAGTGTTGCATAGTACTCTCCGTCTTGTCCAAAACCAGGTTATGGAACTGGCAGGAATGACACTAGATTGTTTAAATCATGGACATTCATATGTTATGCTTACAGACAATAAATAATTATGTCCAAAATCCATGTTCTCAAAACATCACATAACTCTAGCTTGCAATGGAGAATATGTCAAAATATTATGCTACATGCACCGAACAAGAATTGTGACAAAATGAATTGTGCATTTTGTTTTGGCCTAATATTCTCGTGTGTTTTTTGTGTGAGACAATATTAATATTGTAATTATAAACTGTTTAACTTTGCCTCATGAAAACATGTTACCTTGCACTTGTTCACTAAATTTATACATTTTCGTGTTGGAGGACTGACGTGCTCTTAACTGCTGTTTTGACGTGCTAAAAACATTAGAGGTTATTACTAAAAATGAGCACAACCAAAAACAATGACTAACAGCGGTTTCCCTGAAGAACTAGTACAACATGCAATGGATTAGTCAGATGTAGCCGAACAACAAGAGCAAATGAAAGTTCGATTTTCCAACATAGTTTTAGGAAAAAAAAATACATGAGAAAATTATGAAATGGAACCTCTTGTGCACTGAACAAAGGGACTTCATCAAGCTTGGTAATGACATCGCCAACTTTGGTTCCAGAATTTGCAGCCGGGGATCCATCAAAAACCTATCAGGCAAATCAAGGATCCATGAAAAACTTACAAGCAAATCATCGTGAGCTCAACATAAACAATACAGAAATCCTAATCATGTTCATATTCAATCTCAAAAGGCATAAGGTCTAAAATATAGCTTATGGTGTACATTTCTTATCATTATGAAAAGTTCTGAACAGAATAACATTGTAGTCCTAATGTACTGATATTCAAACTTACTAAATTTATTATCGACAATATGGCTTATAATTCTTTTTCTTATTGCCCTCAAGTAGATTGTTATACAACAATTTTTGGCAAGGCATAGATGCTAACACAGATACTTAATTGTTATCGTTCAAACAAATGAAACGAAGTACCAGAAGTCAATAGTAAACTAGTAAAAAGATTTTTTTTTTCATAATTTGTTAGATAGATGCATGTGAACTTAATAATTTTTCAGTTGTGACAACAAAAAAATGGTTCAAAATGTAGTGCATTTTACCTAATGCGAATAATTCTCATGAAAAGGGAAATGTCGGTTTTATGTCAATATGCAGTGTATTTTACCTAATGTAAATAATTTTATGAAAAGGAAAAGGCAGGTTTACCACAAATATCATTGTTTGCAAAGTAATTGATCTCAATATATTATTTTGCACATGGACGCATCACACATGGTTGGATATGCAAAGTATATAATATATTATATGATACTCTTAAATTGCATGTCATTGATGTCCCAATAAACAAAGGAGGTTCTGCCAGAACTTAAGAGTTTTTCTTTATCTTGGTGAGTATTGCACTGCCAGATAGGTCAGATATATAGTGTTACAATATTCATCGGCGTGTTTAATTATGTTTGTATTACACAATAATACTAGGAAGAGGGTGATGCGATGAAGACTATTATCATGATGATCACAAGGAGTAGGTCACATGGACTCCATCGATTGCCTGTGGCACAAATGGAGATGCTTCACATTTATTTTCGCTGTTCTCTGAATGTAACAAGTGTCATGTGGACATCGTACTATGTAAGCCTTTTAATTGCATCGTACTATGTAAGCCTTTGCTAAAGAGAAGGTGCGCCGATGGACCTGAGATTTTTCTTTTATAAACTTGTCTTCTAAAAGAAGGTGTGTCTATAGAGAAGATGTCTTTTACTTCTATATAGGTCTAGAAATAATCGATTTTTTCCCATTTGTTCCTTGGTTTCCTTTTTTTCCAATCCATGGGTTGGCATTAAACTGAGATGGAAGAAAAATATAAGTTAGCTGAGATCAGATCCAACATTATATATTACCAATGCTTGCAAACAACTCCTAGGTGAGATGACTTGTAACTGGCTGTCCTTATAAGGAAACGGTTCCAACAGGCAGCATACAAAGCAGATAGCAAATGTGCATAAAGAATGGCATAACAACACAAAGATGGAAAAAAAATAGTAGTGTATATATCAAATGCATGAGGTGGACACTGACCCTCTCTACATAGATTCCATGTGCACCGGGGAAGCTGTTGTGTAGTTCTACACGGGTACCCAGCTTTTGAGATTGAAGTGATCCAATCCTCAGACCAAACCATGGCTGCACAACTCTCCTGTATGCATCACATGAGTTGCCACATGATTTATATTTTTTATGTATATCCGTACTAACAATAGGAATCATCTTCAAATGACAGAAGTAAAATCTGATATTCAAATTGTTCTGAGCAGTGGGAAAGGATACAAAGGTGCTAAAATTTGTTCAAAAGAGAATTACCAAATCAGAAACGAAAACAGAAACAGATTAAACACTCCAAATTGGATTAATGCATAGACATAAATTAAGCTTTCATGGTGGAAAGACAAGTGTGGTTTTCTGTAGGTCGAGCTACGTGGTACCCCTTATCTTAGCCATCCATTTCAGCATCAAGATCCGTGCAGGTACATTTGCCTTTTTTGTTTCTCTCAAACAAAACAACATATAAACTTCAAATTTTGTAGGACAACAAAAAATTCTAACAAGAATGTGGGAAAGAACTTTCGGATTTTTTCATGCATTTTAAATGCTTTAAATGAATTTTAATGAAAAAAATATCATTTTGTATATTTATGTCGGACCAAAAAATCTGAAAGTTTTTTCACACATTTGAAGTTCTAAAGTTTCTTTAATCTGCAAAGAAGTCCATATGTTGTTTAATTTGAGAGAAACAAAAAAGATAAATTATCATGTACTTCCTTCACGGAAATACTTGTCGGAGGAATGGATGTATCTAGATTTATTTACCGAAAAAGGCTTCCGCTCCGCTTTATATATAAAGCAAAGATCAACATCACCCGGTACAAACGCACGCCACCACCGCACACACCCAAGGCAGGATACATAGGTGTTGGGCACAACAACACCACCCCTAGCACTACCACCACGAAGAAATGAAGCCGCATACGACGAACCATGGACTCCAAGGCGGTGCCTTCAGGAAGGATACGACATTGGAGCGCCGCCACCGCCCGATCCGAGGATCATAGTTTTCCTTGGAGCCGCACGACGCCTTCAAGAAGGGAACAAGCTTCGCCACCGCCTGTCCGTCCGAAGATAGAACAGGTTTTCATCCCGGCCAACACTCACCGCCACCAAACGCCACACCCCGACTACCACGCCACCCACACGGTCATGGCCACCGGGCAGCACCAAGCCATGGGCTCTGCCCAAGAGCACCGCGCCACCGCCACCAGGGCCGCCGCCCCGGCATCCAAGACCTTGACACCACCTCACCCGAGACCGCCGCTACCCCAACCAAAGAGACGAGCGAAAAGGTCCAACCTTTCGCACCCCTGGGCGACCCCCAGTGTCGAGATCCAATAGGCCGGCCAGCACTAGCATCTATCGACCCGTCCTGCAGCCCTGAGCACGAGACGAGTTCGGTCCTGCAACATCATGAGGGGGAGGAGGTCAGTCCTGCTGCACCGAGCGCGAGACAAGCGATGGGCCGCAGCTGGGAGAGGGCCATCCCTTCGACGGAAGTAGCGCCCTGGTGACGAGAAGATGGGACGAAGGTCGAAATGGTCCGATCGCAGACGAGCCGACGCCGGAGAAGCCGACCGCCGCCGCAAGCAGATCCACGCGCCACCGTGAAGCTGCCACAACACCGGGAGGCCACCACCATGCGCCGGACCTCCCCACGCCGCCGCCCACGGCCGGAGCAACGGCCACGGCCGGCCGCTGCCCTACCCGCGTCGCCCGGCAAGCTCCAAGCGTCGGAGCCGCCGGGCACGCACCACCGCTGCCACGCGCCACCGGCCGACCCCCATCGCCAGATCCGGACGGATCCACCCATGTAGCGACAGCCGCTCGAGACCCAAGCCACCCTCGGCCATGCGCCGCCGGTGGGCAGAGCAGCCGCCGCCGCCTGCAGCCAGCTGCTGCACCAGCACGCCCCCCTAAAGCCCAGCCCATCGCGCTACCGCCACGCCGCCACGCCACAGTGCCTCCCCGCCCTAGGTCAGCGGGACACCCCCAATCCAAATGCGCCATGGCCGCTGGGAAAGGGGGCGGGGAGACCTCGCTGCCGCCGCCGGCGGCCAGGCTTCGCCCGGCCACGCCCTTTGGCGGCGGCACTCTAGGGTTCCTCCCCGTCGCCTCGCGGGGACGACGAGGGAGGAGGACGAGGTGTTTTTTCGATCTCGTCTGCAAGTTCCCTCATCCAGCAGCACCACACCATAGCTGTACACATCGCTCTTTTCAGTGAGCTGCAGTGCTGTTGCATACCTGCCATGCATATATATACCTCCTTTAAGTGTTATACTAAGCACTCTGAATTCGAAACAAACTAAAAGCAATGAGAATATGGTGTACTGTTCATACTCAGGGGCAAGGTAGCCTTGTGTGCCAACCACCCTGGCCGTGGATACATGTGTATCATCATCGCAATTGAAGGCCTTCATCAAGCCAAAATCAGCAACCTTGGCCTTCATATTGGAATCTAGTAGGATGTTTGACGTCTTCACATCACGGTGCACGAATGGCGGGCTACATGCCTTGTGCAGGTACTCGAGGCCTGCATGCACATGACATCATTGACATTGGCCATTACACATCTTGTAGCATGTAAGCCTTCAAAATAGATCGAAAGTGTTAAGGGACAGGACTCATGCTGCGTGTGACAATGGCTTGTCGCGCTACAGTACCGTGCCCATGGCAATACTTATCATATGTTGTAGATCAACTCTATCTCATATTATATATTTGTTGTATAAGCCGCGGCTACCCCTTTACATCTATATATACCAAGGAATAGAGAACAAGCAGGTCCAAACCCGAACTGTATATATACCTTGCGCGGACTCCGATGCAATACAGAGCCTCTGTTTCCAGGTTAAACATTCGCCATTACGATCTCGCCCTGCAGAACATGGTTTGGTGTCAGAATTACGAAACTTAAGAATGAAAGCCTAAAATGGTCTTACAGATGAAATGATAGTGGCAACACTACACCTCTGAGTTTATCTGCAAGGTTTCCATTTGACATATGCTCATAGACAAGGGCCATGTACTCTCCATCCTTGCAATAACCAATCAAGGAGACTAGATTCCTGTGATGAATCCCTGTTAAGTTTTGTGACTGACAGAGGACAAAACAAATTAGTTACATGCCTTCCAAAGTTAGCTGCAAATATAGGCGACTGATTTACACTTGATCAGGCATTACCTCCGTCAAGAACTCTTTGACACCTTGATTGGAAGATTGAGACCTCAGCTTGACTGCCACCTGGGTACCATCCTCCAAGAAGCCGTCAAAGACCATGCCAAACCCTCCTTCACCGAGCACTCGCTGGAAGTTGCTGGTTATCACCTCCAGTTCTGCGTATGTGAACCGACGGTTGCGAGATGGCACTTCGCTCATCTCATTCGGTGGATTTGGTGGTCCTTCATAGGTAAATTATTAAGATCAAAACAAACATAGCCACCAGACATGTAGAACAACTGATGTGTTGATGTTAAAATTCTCTCGGTCTGTTCCTCAAAAAAAAAAATTCTCTCAGTCTAACCTTGTTTCTTTTTCATTACAAAAAACAATAGAACTACTAGTCCTCCTATCGCCACAGCTCCAACTATTATAACAGCAGTACGGGCGGCACTTATAGAGTTTTGCTTCCTCCTTTTAGGTTGGCAAGAACTGTTGTCGCTGCAAAGGTTTGGGTTCTTCTCATATCTCCCTCCGTTCCGAATTACTTGTCTTGGATTTGTCTAGATACGTATGTATCTAGACTCATTTTAGTACTAGATACCTCCATATCTAGACAAATCTAAGATAAGTAATTCGGAACGGAGGGAGTATAAAAGAGAAATGATAAGCAAATCTGTCCGGGTGAGTGTCAATGTATGGAAAACAAACATATGTATATAATGGAATAACCTTAGAGTTAGGTTGCCATCACGCATCCGCATCAAAAGGCCAAATGGAATTGACCCATTAAGCTGGTTGGCTGTCAAATCTCTGAGGGGACGAAATAATATTGACGTGAAAAGAACAGTGCAGTGAGTATACAAAAAATTTACTCACCTGAGAGTTGTCAATTTGCCAAAAGGAAGAAAGGGGATACTCTGCTATATCGTTGTATCCAAATTAATCATAATATTTTTTTTATGACTAACTATTTTAAAATGGCAGCATTATATATTTGTTCTAAGTCAACTTTTTAAATTTGCCCAAGTTCATAAAATATGCCTATATCTTCGTCATCAATTAAAGATATTACAAACCATGTTTCATAATGGATTTAATGGTACTAATTTGGTGTTTGAGATCGATTCATTTCTCAATATACTTGGTCAAATTTGATGCTACTATTTTGGAGCGGAGGAAGTCGGTACAAAAACAACATGATTGAGAAGTACATACAACTTCGCAATCAGTCAATGAAAAGAGGAGCAATACTTTTGTGTTTCCTCCAGAAAAGAAATACTTACAACAGCATGAGTGAGGGTAGCTGTGAAAGTCCTTCAGGAATTGATCCAGTCAATTCATTATGTGACAAATCCCTAAGATACATGACAGTCATACCAAATATGTGAACTGCACTAAGAAAATTTCTTGTGTAAATGGATCTAAAACATGATACTCACAGGTACTGGATAGCTTTGAGATTGGCGAAATAGGATGATATATCGCCACCCAAACCGTGAAATGACATGTTTCTGTATAAACGCATAAAGGTTCAGACAACACAATTGCATGTCCTTGTATTTGGACAGATTAAACCTCTATATCTACCAGAAACTACATTCGAACTTACATGTTTGTGATTCTCTGAGGTCTGGAGATGGGATAGCTACAAGCTAACCCATCCCACACAAGAGTCTTTGGGGCACATGGGTCACCCACCCAGTTATTCTTTACCCGATACTTAGCCTTGATTGCAGTGATGGCAGATACTATTTTTTTCCGATAACACAAGACAAAAAACAAAGTTATCAGCTCGTGTGCATCTATTTGTATCAACAAAGATGTACTCATCAACTGATATTGGATATTTAAGGAATTTTCTACAATAGAATAATTATTTGGGAGTTCAGTCATTTGTCAACTCTGGCATGTGTCATATGGTTTGGTGACATCCTGATCGACAACACATGACAAAGTCCATTGGATCGACTAACAAAAAAGGACTATGATCCCCGCAAAAAAAAGAGACTAAGCACAACAAAACCTGAATTAGCAAATATGTATCACAAATATTGTCTAATCTGTTATCATGTTAATGAGTTCGGGCATGAAATTTAGTGGCATACTAGATGTATCTAGTGTAAATATTATCTGATTTTTTATGCTGCAGTGGCACATGTCATAAAGGGTGAGAGCGCATGATATGTCCTCTAGAGGAGAGGTGGAGTGTTTGAGAAGCAAGTTATTCTTATAATAAGTTGTCTTTAGAATGAAGTTGAACTCCTGCGGTTCTATGAGTTTGTGGTGACTCCAATAATCAAAGTGCTTCTATCATCTTAACAATATTTGTTTGAGTATATTGTTGTAGTAACATACAATGTCGATTGTATCCTATTATATATAACATTTCTTGGTTAACAGTTTTTTTAAGCTCTGAAAAAATTGTAAGCAGAGTTATATACATGTTTAGGCCTAACATATGGTGGGATTTCCGGCTATGCTGCTATGGGAAAAAGCTTCGTTGCGAGCAGGAGTGAAGGCACCAGATGTTCTGATAGAAATAGGCAGAGTCACATAGAGGGAAGCAGGGCCAAACACCTTAGGAAATTAGACTTGTCATGGGACAGTTTTATCAATACAAACTTCAGTACTCGCACTTATATCTAGGCTTTAGATGCATAGAGCCCATGGGTGTTGAGAATCTAATGGAGATTGATCTGGTCAATATTCAAGAGATAACAACAATGAACGTGACAGTTGAAATGAGGGGCCATTGGACCTTTGTCTCCCAGCCTCAAAGAAGAGAACTCCCTCTTCCAAAACGTAAGTATTCCTAGTTTTAGCTAAGTTAGATCTTAAATTTGAGCAAGTTTATATAGAACAACATCTAAAAAATGTTTATGTAGAAGAGTATCAACATCTACCATATTAAATAAGTACACTCTAACCCGCAAAAAAGTACACTCTAAAATATATTTCACAATGATTCTTGTTTTGGGGGATATGTTCCATAATTGTTCTACTGTTGCTAATCAATGTCATAACTATTGTTATTATTTTCTCCCCCCCACCCCCACCCCCCCCCTCCTTTCCAAAATGACGTTCTAGTTTTGTTCTAAGTCAAACATATTTAAGTTTGACCAAGTTTATAAAAAAAATTGACATCTATGCCAACAACTTTTTTTATGAAAAATAGATCATATGGTGGATTAACTTAAATTAATGTGATGTTATCACTAGTAGAAAAGAGGGCTTTGGTCCAGGCCGGGTCAGCCCATTAGTCCCGGTTCAGTCCAGAACCGGGACCAATGTGGGCATTGGTCCCGGTTCGTGAGCCCAGGGGGCCGGCCGGGCCACGTGGGCCATTGGTCCCGGTTCATCTAGACCTTTTGGTCCCGGTTGGTGGGATGAACCGGGACCAATGGGCCTCGCTCCTGGCCCACCACCATTGGTCCCGGTTGGTGGCTTGAACCGGGACCAAAGGCTCCCCTTTAGTCCCGGCTCATGTCACCAACCGGGACCAATGAGGTGCCTATATATACCCCTCGCTCGCGAGCAGAGCACCCCAGTGCTCTGTTTTTCTCTGGCCGAGGGGGGGAGAGGGCTTGGTGGTGCTCTAGCTCACCTCCTATGCACACAAGGTGTTCGATGGAATGCCCGAGCCACACTACTTAAGCTTTCTCCTCTCCAAGCTCAACCTCCAAGCTCCATTTTCCATAATATTTGTCTAGGTTTAGCGGTCCGTCACGCCCCGTCCCCGTCTTCACCGCCGTCGATCACCCGCGCCGAGCTCATCGCCGGCACCACCGTGGTGAGCCTCTTGTTTTATCTTCTTTCTGAAAGGAAAAATATTCTTACTTGTATGTTTACATAGATACTTGTATTATTTTCTTACTTTTATTATTGCATCTTATATAGTGCGATGGTTTTGGTATCCGCCCCCGTCGGCACTCGTCCTGTCTATGATTCGGATGTGGTATATATATTGTCTTTATAACTATTGGTTCATTTATTGTTTATGAAAATTATGCCGACTAACGTGACATAGATTTTATTTATGTAGGATGTATGTGAATCGGAAATGCCAACCGACCCTATTGTCGAGAGGTTAAATTTAGTTGAAGAAGAAAACAATTTGTCGAAGGAAAAAATAAAAAAATTGAGGAGGAGAAGATGATATTGGAGTTGCATGTTGCGGATGTCGTCGATGATCACAAGATCAAGATGGATGCAATGCGCTTGAAGATTAGAAAGATTAAAAATATGCCATTCATACCGAGGCTTGGTATCATCATGTCGTTGGATCAATTGTTACCTTGGTTGCGATTATGATCGCATTTATTTTTGCATTGAAATGTTTTACATAGTTTTAATGTATGGTTTAATTAATTAGATGCTCTGGAGAGCTATATGTTGTTAGATGAGAACTATGTATGCACTTTGGTTTTAATGTGATGATGAACTTCTATTAATTTGGACACTTAATTATATATAATGCACGCAGATGAACCAACAATGGATGTACGGTGACAGACACACCCGCGAGTACATTAAGGGCGTGCATGAGTTTCTCGATGCGGCTGAGGCAAACAAGCAGAATGGTTTTATGTGTTGTCCAAGCACTGAATGTGGGAATACGATGTCTTACTCTAACCGGAAAATCCTTCACTCCCACCTGTTTTACAAGGGTTTCATGCCACACTATAATGTTTGAACGAGGCACGGAGAAATAGGGGTTATGATGGAAGACGGCGAAGAAGAAGAGTACGATGACAACTATGTGCCCCCTGAATACGGTGATGCTGCAACGGGGGGAGCTGGTGAAGATCAAGAGGAACCAGACGATGTGCCCAATGATGCTGTAACGGGTGAAGCTGCTGAAGATCAAGAGGAACCAGATGATGTGTTCGATGATGATGATCTCCGCCGCGTCATTGTCGATGCAAGGATGCAATGCGAAAGTCAAAAGGAGAAGCTGAAGTTCGATCGCATGTTAGAGGATCACAAAAAAGGGTTATACCCCAATTGCGAAGATGGCAACACAAAGCTCGGTACCGTACTGGAATTGCTGCAGTGGAAGGCAGAGAATGCTGTGGCTGACAAAGGATTTGAGAAGCTAAAATATTAAAGAAGAAGCTTCCAAAGGATAACGAATTGCCTGACAGTACATACGCAGCAAAGAAGGTCGTATGCCCTCTAGGATTGGAGGTGGAGAAGATACATGCATGCCCTAATGACTGCATCCTCTACCGCGGTGCATACAAGGATCTGAACGCATGCCCGGTATGTGGTGCATTACGGTATAAGATCAGACGAGATGACCCTGATGATGTTGACGGCGAGCCCCCCAGGAAGAGGGTTCCTGCGAATGTGATGTGGTATGCTCCTATAATACCACGGTTGATACGTCTGTTCAGAAACGAAGAGCATGCCAAGTTGATGCGATGGCACAGTGAGAACCGAAAGAAAGATAGGAAGTTGAGAGCACCCGCTGACGGGTCGCAGTGGAGAAAAATCGAGAGAAAGTACTGGGATGAGTTTGCAAAGGACCCAAGGAATGTATGGTTTGCTTTAAGCGCGGATGGCATTAATCCTTTCGGGGAGCAGAGCAGCAATCACAGCACTTGGCCCGTGACTCTATGTATGTATAACCTTCCTCCTTGGATGTGCATGAAGCGGAAGTTCATTATGATGCCAGTTCTCATCCAAGGCCCTAAGCAACCCGGCAACGAAATTGATGTGTACCTAAGGCCATTAGTTGAAGAACTTTTACAGCTGTGGAATGGGAACGGTGTACGTACGTGGGATGAGCACAAACAGAAGGAATTTAACCTTAAGGCGTTGCTGTTCGTGACCATCAATGATTGGCCCGCTCTCAGTAACCTTTCAGGACAGACAAACAAAGGATACCATGCATGCACGCACTGTTTAGATGACACTGAAAGTATATACCTGCACAAATGCAGGAAGAATGTGTACCTGGGCCATCGTCGATTTCTTCCGACCAACCATCAATGTCGAAAGAAAGGCAAGCATTTCAAAGGCGAGGCAGATCACCGGAAGAATCCCGCCATGCGCACCGGTGATCACGTGCTTGCTATGGTCAATGATTTACACTACGTAATCTTTGAAAAGGGTCTCGGTGGACTAGCTGTTCCGAATGACGCTGAGGGACACGCACCCATGTAGAAGAAGAAATCTATATTTTGGGACCTACCCTACTGGAAAGACCTAGAGGTCCGCTCCTCAATCAACGTGATGCACATGACGAAGAACCTTTGCGTGAACCTGCTAGGCTTCTTGGGCGTGTATGGGAAGACAAAAGATACACCTGAGGCATGGGAGGACCTGCAACGTTTGCACGAAAAAGACGGCATGCCTCCGAAGCAGTATAAAGGTCCTGCCAGCTACGCTCTTACAAAAGAAGAGAAAGAAATCTTCTTTGAATGCCTGCTCGGTATGAAGGTCACGACTGGCTTCTCATCGAATATAAAGGGAATAATAAATATGCCAGAGAAAAAGTTTCAGAACCTAAAGTCTCATGACTGCCACGTGATTATGAGGCAACTGCTTCCGGTTGCATTGAGGGGGCTTCTACCGGAAAACGTCTGATTAGCCATTGTGAAGCTATGTGCATTCTTCAATGCAATCTCTCAGAAGGTGATCGATCCAGAAATCGTACCAAGGCTAAGGAGTGATGTGGCGGAATGTCTTGTCAGTTTCGAGCTGGTGTTCCCACCATCCTTCTTCAATATCATGACGCACGTCCTAGTTCATATAGTCGACGAGATTGTCATCCTGGGGCCCGTATTTCTACACAATATGTTCCCCTTTGAGAGGTTCATGGGAGTCCTAAAGAAATATGTCTGTAACCGCGCTAGGCCAGAAGGAAGCATCTCCATGGGCCATCAAACAGAGGATGTTATCGGGTTTTGTGTTGACTTCATTCCTGGCCTTAAGAAGATAGGTCTCCCTAAATCGCGGTATGAGGGGAGACTGACTGGAAAAGGCACTCTTGGAAGAGACTCGATAATATGCAGGGACGGATATTCTTGGTCTCAAGCAAACTACACAATTCTACAGAACTCTACCTTGGTGACCCCGTATGTCGATGAACACAAGAATAGTCTGCGCTCCAAACACCCGGAGCAGTGCGACAACTGGATTACATGTGAACACATCAGGACTTTCAGCAGTTGGTTGGAAACATGTCTCAGAGGTGACAACACTGTTTGTGATGAGTTGTACTTGTTGTCCAGGGGACCATCTTTGACTGTATTGACTTACAAAGGATACGAGATAAATGGAAATACATTTTACACGATCGCCCAAGATCAAAAGAGCACCAACCAAAACAGTGGTGTCCGCTTTGATGCAGCAACCGAGAGCGGAAAGGGCACATATTATGGTTACATAGTGGACATATGGGAACTTGACTACGGACCTGATTTTAAGGTCCCTTTGTTTAAGTGCAAATGGGTCAATCTGTTAGGCGGCGGGGTACAGGTAGACCCACAGTACGGTGAAGGAAATATGCCCTAGAGGCAATAATAAAGTTATTATTTATTTCCTTATAATCATGATAAATGTTTATTATTCATGCTAGAAGTGTATTTACCGGAAACATAATACATGTGTGAATACATAGACAAACAAAGTGTCACTAGTATGCCTCTACTTAACTAGCTCGTTAATCAAAGATGGTTATGTTTCCTAACCATGAACAATGAGTTGTTATTTGATTAACGAGGTCACATCATTAGCAGAATGATCTGATTGACATGACCCATTCCATTAGCTTAGCACCCGATCGTTTAGTATGTTGCTATTGCTTTCTTCATGACTTATACATGTTCCTATGACTATGAGATTATGCAACTCCCGTTTACCGGAGGAACACTTTGGGTACTACCAAACGTCACAACGTAACTGGGTGATTATAAAGGAGTACTACAGGTGTCTCCAATGGTCGATGTTGGGTTGGCGTATTTCGAGATTAGGATTTGTCACTCCGATTGTCGGAGAGGTATCTCTGGGCCCTCTCGGTAATACACATCACATAAGCCTTGCAAGCATTACAACTAATATGTTAGTTGTGAGATGATGTATTACGGAACGAGTAAAGAGACTTGCCGGTAACGATATTGAACTAGGTATTGGATATCGACGATCGAATCTCGGGCAAGTAACATACCGATGACAAAGGGAACAACGTATGTTGTTATGCGGTCTGACCGATAAAGATCTTCGTAGAATATGTAGGAGCCAATATGGGCATCCAGGTCCCGCTATTGGTTATTGACCAGAGACGTGTCTCGGTCATGTCTGCATTGTTCTCGAACCCGTAGGGTCCGCACGCTTAAGGTTACGATAACAGTTATATTATGAGTTTATGCATTTTGATGTACCGAAGGTTGTTCGGAGTCCCGGATGTGATCACGGACATGACGAGGAGTCTCGAAATGGTCGAGACGTAAAGATTGATATATTGGAAGCCTATATTTGGATATCGGAAGTGTTCCGGGTGAAATCGGGATTTTACCGGAATACCGGGAGGGTTACCGGAACCCCCCGGGAGCTATTTGGGCCATAGTGGGCCTTAGTGGAAAAGAGAAGGGGCTGCCCTAGATGGGCTGCGCCCCCCCCCCCCTTCCCCTAGTCCTATTAGGACTAGGAGAGGTGGCCGGCCCCCTCCTCCTCTTTTCCCCTCCGAGGAATCCTAGTTGGACTAGGATTGGAAGGGGAATCCTACTCCCAGAGGCAGTAGGACTCTCCTGCGCCTCCCCCCTTTGGCCGGCCAGCCTCCCCTCCTCTCCTCCTTTATATACGGAGGCAGGGGCACCTCTAAACACAAAAGTTGACACAAGTTGATCCACGTGATCTATTCCTTAGCTGTGTGCGGTGCCCCCTGCCACCATATTCCTCGATGATACTGTAGCGGAGTTTAGGCGAAGCCCTGCTGCTGTAGTTCATCAAGATCGTCACCACGCCGTCGTGCTGATGAAACTCTTCCCCGACACTTTGCTGGATCGGGGTCCGGGGATCGTCATCGAGCTGAACGTGTGCTCGAGCTCGGAGGTGTCGTAGTTTCGGTGCTTGATCGGTTGGATCGAGAAGACGTACGACTACTTCCTCTACGTCTTGTCATCGCTTCCGCAGTCGATCTGCGTTGGGTACGTAGACAATACTCTCCCCTCATTGCTATGCATCACATGATCTTGCGTGTGCATAGGAAAGGTTTTGAAATTACTACGAAACTCATCAGTGGCATCCGAGCCTAGGTTATTTATGTTGATGTAATATGCACGAGTAGAACACAAGTGAGTTGTGGACGATACAAGTCATACTGCCTACCAGCATGTCATACTTTGGTTCGGCGGTATTGTTGGACGAGACGACCCGGACCAACCTTACGCGTACGCTTACGCGAGACCGGTTCCCTCGACGTGCTTTGCACAGAGATGGCTTGCGGGCGACTGTCTCTCCAACTTTAGTTGAACCAAGTATGGCTACGCCCGGTCCTTGCGAAGGTTAAAACGGAGTCTATTTGACAAACTATCGTTGTGGTTTTGATGCGTAGGTGAGATTGGTTCTTACTTAAGCCCGTAGCAGCCACGTAAAACATGCAACAACAAAGTAGAGGACGTCTAACTTGTTTTTGCAGGGCATGTTGTGATGTGATATGGTCAAGGCATGATGCTGAATTTTATTGTATGAGATGATCATGTTTTGTAACCGAGTTATCGGCAACTGGCAGGAGCCATATGGTTGTCGCTTTATTGTATGCAATGCAATCGCGATGTAATGCTTTACTTTATTACTAAACGGTAGTGATAGTCGTGGAAGCATAAGATTGGCGAGACGACAACGATGCTACGATGGAGATCAAGGTGTCGCGCCGGTGTCGATGGTGATCATGACGGTGCTTCGGAGATGGAGATCACAAGCACAAGATGATGATGGCCATATCATATCACTTATATTGATTGCATGTGATGTTTATCTTTTTATGCATCTTATCTTGCTTTGATTGACGGTAGCATTATAAGATGATCTCTCACTAAATTATCAAGAAGTGTTCTCCCTGAGTATGCACCGTTGCCAAAGTTCGTCGTGCCCAGACACCACGTGATGATCGGGTGTGATAAGCTCTACGTCCATCTACAACGGGTGCAAGCCAGTTTTTGCACACGCAGAATACTAAGGTTAAACTTGACGAGCCTAGCATATGCAGATATGGCCTCGGAACACGGAGACCGAAAGGTCGAGCGTGAATCATATAGTAGATATGATCAACATAACGATGTTCACCATTGAAAACTACTCCATCTCACGTGATGATCGGTCATGGTTTAGTTGATTTGGATCACGTAATCACTTAGAGGATTAGAGGGATGTCTATCTAAGTGGGAGTTCTTAAGTAATATGATTAATTGAACTTAAATTTATCATGAACTTAGTCCTGGTAGTATTTTGCAAATTATGTTGTAAGATCAATAGCTTGCGTTGTTGCCTTCATATGTTTATTTTGATATGTTCCTAGAGAAAATTGTGTTGAAAGATGTTAGTAGCAATGATGCGGATTGGATCCGTGATCTGAGGTTTATCCTCATTGCTGCACAGAAGAATTATGTCCTTAATGCACCGCTAGGTGACAAACCTATTGCAGGAGCAGATGCAGACGTTATGAACGTTTGGCTAGCTCAAAAGGATGACTACTTGATAGTTTAGTGCACCATGCTTAAACGGCTTAGAATCGGGACTTCAAAGACGTTTTGAACGTCATGGACCATATGAGATGTTCCAGGAGTTGAAGTTAATATTTCCAGCAAATACCCGAGTTGAGAGATATGAAATCTCCAACAAGTTCTAAAGGTAAAAGATGGAGGAGAATCGCTCAACTAGTGAGCATGTGCTCAGATTGTCTGAGTACTTCAATCGCTTGAATCAAGTGGGAGTTAATCTTCCAGATAAGATAGTGATTGACAGAATTCTCTAGTCACCATCACTAAGTTACTAGAACTTCGTGATGAACTATAGTATGCAAGGGATGACGAAAACGATTCCCGAGCTCTTCGTGATGTTGAAATCGACGAAGGTAGAAATCAAGAAAGAGCATCAAGTGTTGATGGTTGACAAGATCACTAGTTTCAAGAAAAGGGCAAAGGGAAAGAAAGGGGAACTTCAAGTGGAAAGACAAGCAAGTTGTCACTCCTGCGAAGAAGCCCAAAGCTGGACCATAGCCTGAAACTAAGTGCTTACACTGCAAAGGAAATAGTCATTGGAAGCGGAAATGCCCTGGATATTTGGTAGATAAGAAGGATGGCAAAGTGAACAAGGGTATATTTGATATACAGGTTATTAATGTGTGCCTTGCTAGTGTTTATAGTAGCCCCTGAGTATTTGATACTTGTTCGGTTGCTAAGATTAGTAACTCGAAATAGGAGTTACATAATAAACAGAGACTAGTTGAAGGGTGAAGTGATGATAAGTGTTGGAAGTAGTTCCAAGATTGATATGATCATCATCGCACACTCCCTAAACTTTCGGGATAAGTGTTAAACCTAAATAAATGTTATTTAGCGTTTGCGTTGAGCATGAATATGATTTGATCATGTTTATTGCAATACGGTTATTCATTTAAAGTCAGAGAATAATTGTTGTTCTGTTTACATGAATAAAACCTTTAATGGTCATACACCCAATGAAAATAGTTTGTTGGATCTCGATCATAGTGATACACATATTCATAATATTGATGCCAAAAGATGCAAAGTTAATAATGATAGTGCAACTTATTTGTGGCACTGCCGTTTGAGTCATATCGGTGTAAAGCGCATGAAGAAACTTCATAAAGATGGATTTTCGGAATCACTTGGTTATGAATCATTTGATGCTTGCGAACCGTGCCTTTTGGGCAAGATGACTAAAACTCCGTTCTTCGGAACAATGGAACGAGCTACTGACTTGTTGAAAATAATACATACTGATGTATGCAGACCAATGAGTATGATGCTCGTGGCAAGTATCGTTATTTTCTGACCTTCACAAGATGATTTGAGCAGATATTGGTATATCTACTTGATGAAACATAAGTCTGAGATAGTTGAAAGGTTCAAAGAATTTCAGAGTGAAGTGGAAAAATCATCGTAACAAGAAAATAAAAGTTTCTGCGATCTGATCGCAGAGACGATATTTGAGTTACGAGTTTGGCCTTCATATAAAACAATGTGGAATAGTTTCACAGCTCACGCCATCTGGAACACCACAACGTTATGGTGTGTCCGAACATTGTAACCGCACTTTATTGGATATGGTGCGATCTATGATGTCTCTTACTGATTTACCACTATTGTTTTGGGGTTATGCATTAGAGACAGTTGCATTCACGTTAAAAGGGCACCATCTAAATCCGTTGAGACGACACCGTATGAACTATGGTTTAGCAGTAAACCTAAGCTGTCATTTCTTAAAAGTTTGGAGTTGCGATGCTTATATGAAAAAGGTTTTCAACCTGATAAGCTCAAACCCAAATCGGAGAAGTGCGTCTTCATAGAATACCCAAAGGAAACTGTTGGGTACTCCTTCTATCACAGATCCGAAGGCAAAACATTCGTTGCTAACAATGGATCCTTTCTAGAGAAGGAGTTTCTCTCGAAAGAAGTGAGTGGGAGGCAAGTAGAGCTTGATAAGGTAATTTGTACCTTCTCCCGAATTGGAAAGTAGTTCATCACAGAAATCAGTTCCAGTGATTCCTACACCAATTAGTGAGGAAGCTAATGATGATGATCATGAAACTTCAGATCAAGTTACTACAGAACCTCGTAGGTCTTCCAAAGTACAGTCCGAACCAGAGTGGTACCGTAATCCTGTTCTGGAATTCATGTTACTAGACCATGATGAACCTACGAACTATGAGGAAGCGATGATGAGCCCAGATTCCGCGAAATGGCTCGAGGCCATAAAATCTGAGATTAGATCCATGTATGAGAACAAAGACTTGCTCGATGATCAGCAAGCCATGTTAAATAAATGGATCTTCAAGAGGAAGACGGACACTGATAGTAGTGTTACTATCCATTAAGCTCGACTTGTTGCAAAAGGTTTTCAACGAGTTCAAGGGGTTGAATATGATGAGATTTTCTCACTCGTATCGATGCTTAAGTCTGTCCGAATCATGTTAGCAATTGCCACATTTTATGAAATTTGGCAAATGGATGTCAAAACTGCATTCCTTAATGGATTTATTAAAGAAGAGTTGTATATGATGCAACCAGAAAGTTTTTGTCAATCCTAAAGATGCTAACAAAGTGTGCAAGCTCCAGCAATCCATCAATGGACTGGTGCAAGCATCTCGGAGTTGGAATATACGTTTTGATGAGTTGATCAAAGCATATGGTTTAATACAGACTTTTGGAAAGGCCTGTATTTACAAGAAAGTGAGTGGGAACACTACAGCCTTTCTGATTAGTATATGTGAGTGACATATTGTCGATCAGAAATGATGTAGAATTTTTCTGCAAAGCATAAAGGAGTGTTTTAAAGGAATTCTTTAAAAAGAAAAAGACCTGAGTAAAAGCTACTTACATATTGAGCATCAAGATCTATTGAGATAGATCAAGACGCTTGATAAGATTTTCAATGAGTACATACCTTAGCAAGATTTTGAAATAGTTCAAAATGGAACAGTCAAAGAAAGAGTTCTTGCCTGTGTTACAAAGGTGTGAAATTGAGTAAGACTCAAATCCCGACCACGGCAGAAAATAGAAAAGAGAATGAAAGTCATTCCCTATGCCTCAGTCATAGGTTCTATAAAGTATGCTATGTTATGTACCAGACCTATTGTATACCTTGCTCTGAATTTGGCAAGGGAGTACAATAGTGATCTAGGAGTAGATCACTGGACATTGGTCAAGAATATCCTTAGTGAAGACTAAGGAGATGTTTCTCGATTATGGAGGTAATAAAAGAGCCTGTCGTAAAAGGTTACAACGATGCAAGCTTTTACACCAATCCAGATGACTCTAAGTCTCAACCTGGATACATATTGAAAGTGGGAGCAATTAGCTAGAGTAGCTCCGTATAGAGCATTGTGGACATAAAATATTTGCAAAATACATACGGCTCTGAATGTGACAGACCCGTTGACTAAGCTTCTCTCACGAGCAAAACATGATCACACCTTAGTACTCTTTGGGTGTTAATCACATAACGATGTGAACTAGATTATTGACTCTAGTAAACCCTTTGGATGTTGGTCACATGATGATGTGAACTATGGGTGTTAATCATATACAAATATGAATATTGGTGTTAAATCACATGGCGATGTGAACTAGATTATTGACTCTAGTGCAAGTGGGAGACTGAAGGAAATATGCCCTAGAGGCAATAATAAAGTTATTATTTATTTCCTTATAATCATGATAAATGTTTATTATTCATGCTAGAAGTGTATTTACCGGAAACATAATACATGTGTGAATACATAGACAAACAAAGTGTCACTAGTATGCCTCTACTTAACTAGCTCGTTAATCAAAGATGGTTATGTTTCCTAACCATGAACAATGAGTTGTTATTTGATTAACGAGGTCACATCATTAGCAGAATGATCTGATTGACATGACCCATTCCATTAGCTTAGCACCCGATCGTTTAGTATGTTGCTATTGCTTTCTTCATGACTTATACATGTTCCTATGACTATGAGATTATGCAACTCCCGTTTACCGGAGGAACACTTTGGGTACTACCAAACGTCACAACGTAACTGGGTGATTATAAAGGAGTACTACAGGTGTCTCCAATGGTCGATGTTGGGTTGGCGTATTTCGAGATTAGGATTTGTCACTCCGATTGTCGGAGAGGTATCTCTGGGCCCTCTCGGTAATACACATCACATAAGCCTTGCAAGCATTACAACTAATATGTTAATTGTGAGATGATGTATTACGGAACGAGTAAAGAGACTTGCCGGTAACGAGATTGAACTAGGTATTGGATACCGACGATCGAATCTCGGGCAAGTAACATACCGATGACAAAGGGAACAACGTATGTTGTTATGCGGTCTGACCGATAAAGATCTTCGTAGAATATGTAGGAGCCAATATGGGCATCCAGGTCCCGCTATTGGTTATTGACCAGAGACGTGTCTCGGTCATGTCTGCATTGTTCTCGAACCCGTAGGGTCCGCACGCTTAAGGTTACGATGACAGTTATATTATGAGTTTATGCATTTTGATGTACCGAAGGTTGTTCGGAGTCCCGGATGTGATCACGGACATGACGAGGAGTCTCGAAATGGTCGAGACGTAAAGATTGATATATTGGAAGCCTATATTTGGATATCGGAAGTGTTCCGGGTGAAATCGGGATTTTACCGGAATACCGGGAGGGTTACCGGAACCCCCCGGGAGCTATTTGGGCCATAGTGGGCCTTAGTGGAAAAGAGAAGGGGCTGCCCTAGATGGGCTGCGCTCCCCCCCCCCTTCCCCTAGTCCTATTAGGACTAGGAGAGGTGGCCGGCCCCCTCCTCCTCTTTTCCCCTCCGAGGAATCCTAGTTGGACTAGGATTGGAAGGGGAATCCTACTCCCAGAGGCAGTAGGACTCTCCTGCGCCTCCCCCCCTTTGGCCGGCCAGCCTCCCCTCCTCTCCTCCTTTATATACGGAGGCAGGGGCACCTCTAAACACAAAAGTTGACACAAGTTGATCCACGTGATCTATTCCTTAGCCGTGTGCGGTGCCCCCTGCCACCATATTCCTCGATAATACTGTAGCGGAGTTTAGGCGAAGCCCTGCTGCTGTAGTTCATCAAGATCGTCACCACGCCGTCGTGCTGACGAAACTCTTCCCCGACACTTTGCTGGATCGGAGTCCGGGGATCGTCATCGAGCTGAACGTGTGCTCGAACTCGGAGGTGCCGTAGTTTCGGTGCTTGATCGGTTGGATCGAGAAGACGTACGACTACTTCCTCTACGTCGTGTCATCGCTTCCGCAGTCGGTCTGCGTTGGGTATGTAGACAATACTCTCCCCTCGTTGCTATGCATCACATGATCTTGCGTGTGTGTAGGAAAGGTTTTGAAATTACTACGAAACTCATCATACGGAATGACAACAGTGGATCTGAAAAATCTTGGGTACACTGACGAACCATTCGTCCTAGCCAATGATGTGGTACAGGTTATCTATGTGAAGGACATGTCTATCAAACCAAGAAAAAGAAAAGATAAGGAAGCGAATACATCATACGATGAGCCAAAGCGCCACATAGTTCTTTCAGAAAAAAGGGACATCCTAGGAGTGGACGGCAAGACAGACATGTCTGAAGATTATGAAAAGTTTCATGAAATTCCTCCCTTCAATGCCAAGGCTGACCCAAGCATCCTGATAAACAATAAAGATTATCCATGGTTACGGCGCAATAAGCAAATGACACAAGCAAAGAAAAAGTGAAGACTTTCTCCCGCAACTATTATGATGATACCATGCCAACTTTGTAACACACGAACATGCTACCATTATCCGTTTTGTACATGCACATGCTATGTGGGTGAAATTACGATACCATGCCAACTTTCAACTTTTTCAAAGTTCATTTGAAATGCTTTCATGTCTTATGGTTCGGCCCTCGTAATACCATGACCATTAGTCCCTGGCCCATGCCAACTTTCAACTTTCAACTTTCTAAAACTAATGGCACTAACAGAAAGTTTATAATTTTGCTCCTCGCCCCTGGCCCATGACCATTAGTCCCGGTTTGTGCCACAAACCGGGACTAAAGGGTTGGTCCTCATTGCGGGCAGAGTTTAGTCCCACCTCGCCAACCGAAGGGGGCTCACACCGGTTTATAAGCCCTTCCCTCTCTGTCTTGTTGAGCTCCTCTCAAAGTGAAAATAGATACCCTAATAGAGAAAAGTTTAACCTAAATTCATAGTGAATTTCTCTGAAATTCATAGAAATTTACTAGGAATTTAGGTTGAATTTTCTCTATAAGCGCATCTATTCTCATTTTTTTAGTAAGTTAATCACAAACTTGTGATTCAAACAATTTTCAAAGAATTCAAATCAAAAGCAAAAAGTTTATAATGGCACTAACAGAAAGTTTATAATTTTTCTAAAACTAAAAGCAAAAATAATAAATAAATAAAGCAAAAAATAAAAGAAAATAAATAATGCAGAAAACAAAACAAAAAAACTGGAAAAAAATAGCAACAATAAGTATTTTGTTGTAAGTAGAAACAAAATAAAATAAATAAAGCAACAGAAAGTTTATAATTTTGCTGACCTAAAAGCAAAAAGAATTAAAAAATAAAGCAAAAAACAAAAGAAAATAAATAATACAGAAAACAAAACAAAAAAGCTGGAAAAAAATAAAAATAGCAACAATAAGTATATTGTTGTAAGTAGAAACAAAATAAAATAAATAAAGCAACAAAGAAAACAAAAAAACAAAAAAAGTGTTTTCAAATTTGAAAACTAATGGCACTAACAGAAAGTTTATAATTTTTTTAAAACTAAAAGCAAAAAAGAATTAAAAAATAAAGCAAAAAACAAAAGAAAATAAATAATGCAGAAAACAAAACAAAAAAAACTAGAAAAAAAATTAAATATAGCAACAATAAGTATTTTGTTGTAAGTAGAAACAAAAAAACAAAAAAACAAAAAATGTGCCACCTACTGGGCACCCATGGCCTGAATACGACTAGAAACCCTACCATGGGCCAGGATTCAGGCCCGTGGGAGGCCCAGTAGGCCCACAGGCACAGATTGCACGGTTAGGCCCGAAAGCCTGCTTTAGAGAGGAGCTCGAGAGGGAAGGCGCATCGCACCTTATAAACAGGTGCGGCTCCCTCTTCTTCTCTTCTTCTCTTTTTTTTCTTCTTCTTCCTCTTTATTTTATCGGGAACAAGGGTCGTCAAGGGTCAGGGTCGCCGAACGGTAGAGGAAACCCTAAATAGAAAGTATTGTCGGTGTGAGATACATGTGGCCATCGGTGTCGGACACTACATCCACGTCCCACAAGTGGCGCGGGCTTCGATGCCCACGTCACTTGTGGGACGTGGATGTAGTGTCCGACACCGACGGCCACATGTATCTCACACCCATGATACTTGCTATTTAGGGTTTCCTCTATTGCTCGGTGACCCTCGGCGACCCTCGTTCCCGATAAATAAAAGAGGAAGAAGAAGAAAAAAAGAGGAGAAGAAAGAATAGAGGAGTAACTCCTCTATTCTTTCTTCTCCTTTTTTTTCTTCTTCCTCTTCTTTTTTTATCCTTGAAGCATTGTCGAGGCCACCCCAAACCCTAGAGAAGCAGCGTTGAGGCCACCCCAAACCCTAGAGAAGCAGCATCGAGGCCACTAATTAATATTAGTTCTACGTTTTTGTCACTAATATATCCATCTGTCATGTTTGAATAATAATTGCCATGTTGTCAATATTTGTAGAAACTATGGACACCGCCCGAGACGAAGTACAAGAAGAGTTGTTGGGGGACATAATCGCACGAGGAACTGATGCCATCTGCTCGTTGTTTCTCAACGAGACCGATGGTCTGGAAGCAGTTGATTATGATGGCTCCGGTGACCTAATGCCAGTGCAAGAAGGAGGCCGTGAGGACGGCTCCGGTGACCCAATGCCGGTGCAAGAAGGATACCGTGATGACGTCTCCGGTGACCGAACCGAGTCCGGCCAGGTATATATATTAGTTAAGCTTCTGCTGACTAGCTAATTGATGCATTCATTGTTTTTGTATGTACACATATTAATTAAGTATTTGTTCTTTTTTCTAGCCCTCCGGATGGAGCACAATTTTGGTAAAGAGACGAGGCCCGAAGAAAAAGTTGAGCTCGGATGAAAAGTTTGAGATCATAGCAATCGCGCCTGACGGCCAACCGATTGAACCCCTCCGGACAAAGAGCGCATTTGTTGCTCAGTGCGGGGTTTTGGTTAGGGACAAGATCCCGATCAGCATCCAACAATGGTTTAAGCCGGCTACAGAAGACCCTGAGGTGTCTTATGTCAATGATATGCAGAAAAATGATCTTTGGACTGAGCTGAAGTCAAATTTCACCCTACCGCCAGAGGATAATCCAGAGAAGCCAGTTAAAGAGCAATTAATCAAGTCTTTTGCTCTTAAGAGGATGGCAGAACTATTCAGGAGGTGGAAGAAAGAGCTGAATAAGTTTGTCGAAAATAATGAGACACCAGAATTCAAGGGCAGATATGAGAAGATCAGAGATCACTGGCCCGCATTTGTGGCCCACAAGACATCGGAAAAGAGTAAGAAGATGTCGGCGACAAACAAGCAAAATGCTGAGAAGAAGAAGCATCACCATCGCACGGGGTCAGGTGGCTACCTCGTAGCCCGGCCTAAGTGGGCCAAGACTGAGAATGATCTGGTTGATAAAGGGATCGAACCAGAGACAATTAACTGGCCAGACCGTTGCCGGACTTGGTTCTTCGGGGCTGGCGGAACCTTGGACCCTGTAACAGGGAAGTGCATTTGGACGAACGATCAAATGGACATACCAGTCAGGAAGCTTCAGCACTATATCGAAGCAGCGCAACAAGGGACGTTCTTTCCAGACAGAGAGAACGACGAGCTCACAATGGCCCTCGGGAATCCTGAGCACCCTGGACGGACACGAGGCACGCCAGGCTCCATTCCGTGGAAGGTTGGGTTTCCGGACGCAGGCGGTTACAAATCCCATGAGAGGAGGAAAAAAGTGCAGCAGACCCAAATGTAGGCACTGCAAGCAAGGGTACAAGCGATAGAGAAATGAGAAGCAAATCGCAGCAAACGTACTGCCGAAGCTACCCCGCCATCTCAGCGGAGAAGCAGCGTGGCTTCCATCGAGCTGCTTCAGCCGGAGCATGCCTTGACGGCTCCTGCCAGCTATCCCGTGGATGCTATCACGGAGTCTCAAAATTGCCACCTTATGACGCAATGGATGAATTTGAAGGTCAAGGCGGCTGTTGGCTCTGTTTATCCTACTGAACCCGGCGCAACTTTTCACTGCCGGTCGATTCCAGAAGGATATGCTAGGGTGATGGTGGATGAAATAACGGAGGGATTTGAGGACCTCCAGCTTGACCACCCTACTGGTGAAGGGGAGACTAGGCCGGGGTCTGCTCTGAAGACTCCATGCCTATGGCGGAAGGAGCTCATCAACCTTCCGAACTGGACGCCTCCGCCTCCTCCTCCTCCTCTGGCAAGTCAGGGCACTCCGCCTCCTCCACCGCCTCCTCCTCCGGTGAGTCAGGGCACTCCGCCTCCTCCACCGCCTCCTCCTCCGGCGAGTCAGGGCACTCCGCCTCCTCCACCGCCTCCTCCTCCGGCGAGTGACGATCAGGGCACTCGACCATCTCCTTCTTCAGCGCGTGGCGGCACTCCGCCTCCTTCTCCGCCTGTGCCGACGCGCCCGAGCAGCCAGCCTCCTCCTTCTCCGCCTTGTTAGCAAGGGCGGAAGAGACCTGCCGCCGCTCCGGCTGCTCAGGCGCGTCGTAGTCCTTCTCCTCCGCCTCGTAAGCAAGTAAAGAAGACAACCGCTCCGTCTGCTCGGCCGGCGTCTAGCAGTACAGCCAGAGGCGGGAGGACATACAGATTCGGTCCTTCTCTGAAGACTCCAGATAAGTTACCATATGAGAGGACCCCGGAGGAGAACGCCGAGATCGCACGAACCGAAGTGGATGACTGGTTTCAAGGGTTGAAAGCAAAGAGACATCCACTTCCGGAGGAGAAGGTAGATCCGGTGAAAGCAAAGCGCACTCTGGCTGCCCTGACAAAACCACCCAAGTCTCCGCCGAAAGGAAACTATGAGCGCATTATTGGAAAGGAATTTGCCGAAGCGGAGTGGCCGGGAAGTACTGTCAGTGATCAAAGGCTAAAAGAACGATGAGCTGGGAAACAAATTGCCCAGCTCGGCGAACAAGCGAAGCAATCGTGCCCCCCGCTCAAGGTGCCTAGCCACAACGTCGCTAATGATCCGAGGATGGTGCCAGGTTATAGAAATCTTGCAGATTACCTGCCCGACGATGTACATTATGAACCCATGGAGGTGCAGATACAAAGGTACGAGTACGGGAAGCCTCTCGTCAAAGATGAAAGATCTCTATCAACGATGATGCGAAGATTGCATGATTGGTACTTGAAAATCTGCAGAGACTCTGGGGGGAGGAGTACTTTGTATGTGAAAGTTAAAAAGGAGCATGACCTCGTTGGAATTGAACTGTTGCATGTTCCATTTGAGGAGTTCTATCAGTTTTTCAATCAATTGGCCCTCGATAAAACAACGGTCGCCTGCTACTATCTGTAAGTAGTACTACTTATGTCGTTAAGTCTCTCTATATAGCTCAGCTCTTTCATTGCATGTATTTATAATCATCCTCACTATATTATGCAGATTGAAGATCGCCGAATTGAAGAAAAGACAAGTCGGTGATATTGGGTTCATTAACACATATCTCATAGATGCAACTCAGGTTAAATTTCATGCCACAGCTACCGAGGCCAACTTGCTATGATCGTTGGTAATAAATGAAAACAAAGATATAATACTCTTTCCTTACAACTTCAAGTGAGTGTTACTGTCTTGTGCGTATTCGGTTTCCCTTATATATTAGTCAAGGTTATAGTAATGTAATTGATGAGTTCTGCATGCATGTGTAGTTTCCACTATATTCTCCTAGAGATTAAGCTTGAGCAGGGACTAGTAACCGTCTTAGACTCAAGATGAAAAGATCCCCAGGACTATGCAGACATGACTCAAATACTCAAGAAGTAAGTTAAATCAATCATTTTCCACCATATCAGCAACTTTGTTCATTTCCTGATATATCAAGTAATTGTTTTCTTTGTCTGGCAGGGTTTGGAGAAAATTCACCAGAAAAGCTCCGGGACTGCCGAAGGAGCTGCAATTTAGACACCCGAAAGTAAGTACTATAGTAGCATGTTCCGCGCATCTACTAGTCATTCAAGCGCTAGTTTCATCAATACCATTTGGCATTCTTGCTTATTAGTTTGATTGATCTCTATTTCTTGTAAAGTGGTTGTGGCAGGAACAAGGGAATGATTTTTGTGGATACTATGTTTGCGAGTCCATCCGCCACACGACCTGTGAGCGGGGCTACACTGACGAACAATATGAAGTACGTAAATAACAACATTCACAATTTTATTTTATTACCATCATTTGTGTTGAGTTTCATTCATTCATATATATATGTATTGACCCCCTTCTTTAAATTAGATGTTTCGGAAGAGGGATGAACTCCTAGCACCAGCTCGCATGCGAGCAATTCAAGAGGAATTGGCGGCATTCTTTCTTGACCATGTGATCCCTGAAGACGGAGAATACTATGTGGACCCTGAGTCCGTATGATTATATTTGTAAGAGATAATTATTGTATATATGTAGCCGGTAGTGTCGGATAGATATATGAGAACTTATTGTTCGACCAATCTCTCGGAGAAGGAGAGGTGGTCGATATCACTTCTCTCTGTATGCATATATGTTCATGACGATCTTCTGTTTCCTTCGTTTGCTTACTAGCTAGCTAGCGTGTCTAGTCCTCTCTATACGTATGTATAGTACGTAGCGTCGACCAAGCACGGACATAAGAGAGGACACTTCTCTCTATTAATTATAGCTAGCTAACACAATATATGAAACACCTAAATTAACCCCCCAAAACCCCCAACCCCCCTCCCCCCTTCAAAAAAACAAAAACCCCAACCACAGAAATGCTGACGCGTGGATGCCTATTGGTCCTGGTTGGTGCCACCAACCGGGACCAAAGGGTCTCCTGCCTGGGCTCCGCGCACAGGCCACGTGGAGGCCCATCTGTCCCGGTTATGGATTGAACCGAGACTAAAGGGACATAGTACCGACCCTTTAGTCCCGGTTCCAGAACTGGGACAAAAGGCCCTTACGAAGCGAGACAACAGGCCCTTTTTCTACCAGTGTATAGATGTTTGTAAAAATTTCAATAAATTTGGTGGAAGTTAATTAAGTTTGACTTGGTATAAAACTAGAACATCAATTATTTTGGAGCGGATTGTATAAGCTTTGTCAAACTCGAGATGGTTTGACTTAGGATTAATTAGAAATTATTTTATTTTAGCACAAAGGGAGTTTAAGGAGCAAAGATTGATGGCCAGTCACGGGTATCAAATTGGGGAACCAATGTATGCACAATACACTAAAGATGTTGTAATTCATGGAGTCTAGGACCCCAATGTCTTCTTGTAAAAAGGAGGTGTGGAACAAAAATATGAATAACATTTGAATTGGAATGCTTATTTTTCCAAATTATATGGTTTTTTCCTATGTATAGGGTGTTGGGGAATGTAGTAATTTCAAAAAAAATCCTACACACACGCAAGATCATGGTGATGCATAGCAACGAGGGGGAGAGTATGATCTACGTACCCTTGTAGATTGCAACGGAAGCGTTGACACAACATAGAGGAAGTAGTCGTACGTCTTCTTCCCGATCCGACCGATCCAAGCACCGTTACTCCGGCACCTCCGAGTTCTTAGCACACGTACAGCTCGATGACGATCCCCGGGCTCCGATCCAGCAAAGATTCGGGGAGGAGTTCCGTCAGCACGACGGCGTGGTGACGATCTTGATGTTCTACCGACGCGGGGCTTCGCCTAAGCACTACAACGATATCATCGAGGTGGAATATGGTGGCAGGGGGCACCGCACACGGCTAAGGAACGATCTCAATGATCAACTTGTGTGTCCTAGGGTGTCCCCCTGCCCCCGTATATAAAGGATCCAAGGGGGAGGGGCTGGCCGGCCAAAGAGGGCGTGCCAGGAGAGTCCTACTCCCTCTGGGAGTAGGATTCCCTCCCCCCAATCCTAGTTGGAATAGGATTCCTCGAGGGGGGGAAGAGAGAGAGGGGGGCCGGCCACCTCTCCTAGTCCTAATAGGACTAGGGGAGGGGGGAGGCGTGCGGCCACCTAGGGCTGCCCCTTTCTCCTTTCCACTAAAGCCCACTAAGGCCCATATAGTTCCCGGGGGGTTCCGGTAACCTCCCGGTACTCCGGTAAAATCCTGATTTCACCCGGAACATTTCCGATATCCAAACATAGGCTTCCAATATATCAATCTTTATGTCTCGACCATTTCGAGACTCCTCGTCATGTCCGTGATCACATCCGGGACTCCGAACTAACTTCGGTACATCAAAATGCATAAACTCATAACAACAGCCATCGTAACGTTAAGCGTGCGGACCCTATGGTTCGAGAACAATGTAGACATGACTGAGACACATCTCCGGTCAATAATCAATAGCGGGACCTGGATGCCCATATTGGCTCCTACATATTCTACGAAGATCTTTATCGGTCAGACCGCATAACAACATACGTTGTTCCCTTTGTCATCGGTATGTTACTTGCCCGAGATTCGATCGTCGGTATCCAATACCTAGTTCAATCTCGTTCCCGGCAAGTCTCTTTACTCGTGCTGTAATACATCATCCCGCAACTAACTCATTAGTTGCAATGCTTGCAAGGCTTATGTGATGTGCATTACCGAGAGGGCCCAGAGATACCTCTCCGACAATCGGAGTGACAAATCCTAATCTCGAAATACGCCAACCCAACATCTACCTTTGGAGACACCTGTAGTGCTCCTTTATAATCACCCAGTTACGTTGTGACGTTTGGTAGCACACAAAGTGTTCCTCCGGCAAACGGGAGTTGCATAATCTCATAGTCATAGGAACATGTATAAGTCATGAAGAAAGCAATAGCAACATACTAAACGGTCGGGTGCTAAGCTAATGGAATGGGTCATGTCAATCAGATCATTCATCTAATGATGTGATCCCAATAATCAAATAACAACTCTTTGCCCATGGTTAGGAAACATAACCATCTTTGATTAACGAGCTAGTCAAGTAGAGGCATACTAGTGACACTCTGTTTGTCTATGTATTCACACATGTATTATGTTTCTGGTTAATACAATTCTAGCATGAATAATAAACATTTATCATGATATAAGGAAATAAATAATAACTTTATTATTGCCTCCAGGGCATATTTCCTTATGTCTCCCACTTGCACTAGAGTCAATAATCTAGATCACATCACCATGTGATTAACATCAATAGTTCACATCATCATGTGATTAACACCCATAGTTCACATCGCCATGTGACCAACACCCAAAGGGTTTACTAGATTTAGTAATCTAGTTCACATCGCTATGTGATTAACACCCAAAGAGTACTAAGGTGTGATCATGTTTTGCTTGTGAGAGAATTTTAGTCAACGGGCCTGCCAAATTCAGATCTGTATGTATTTTGCAAAATTCTATGTCTACAATGCACTGCACGGAGCTACTCTAGCTAATTGCTCCCACTTTTAATATGTATCCAGATTGAGACTTAGAATCATCTGGATCAGTGTCAAAAAACTTGCATCGACGTAACCCTTTACGACGAACCTTTTTGTTACGTCCATAATCGAGAAACATATCCTTTATTTCACTAAGGATAATTCTGACCGCTGTCCAGTGATCTACTCCTACATCACTATTGTACTCCCTTGCCAAATCAGTGCAGGGTATACAATAGATCTGGTACACAACATGACATACTTTATAGAACCTATGGCCAAGGCATAGGGAATGATTTTCATTCTCTTTCTATCTTTTGCCGTGGTCGGGCTTTGAGTCTTACTCAATTTCACACCTTGTAACACAGCCAAGAACTCTTTCTTTGACTGCTCCATTTTGAACTACTTCAAAATCTTGTCAAGGTATGTACTCATTGAAAAAACTTATCAAGCGTCTTGATCTATCTCTATAGATCTTGATGCTCAATATGTAAGCAGCTTCACCGAAGTCTTTCTTTGAAAAAACTCCTTTCAAACACTCCTTCATGCTTTACAGAATAATTCTACATTATTTCCGATCAACAATATGTCATACACAGATATTTATCA
Organism: Triticum aestivum; assembly: GCF_018294505.1. Classification (NCBI taxonomy): domain Eukaryota; kingdom Viridiplantae; phylum Streptophyta; class Magnoliopsida; order Poales; family Poaceae; genus Triticum; species Triticum aestivum. The sequence continues at coordinate 429,025,794 of NC_057806.1, forward strand.
GAAATGTTGTAGTGCTCCCACTCACTTTCTTGTAAATACAGGCTTCTCCGAAAGTCTGTATAAAACCAAATGCTTTGATCACACTATCAAAGCGTTTATTCCAACTCCGAGATGCTTGCACCAGTCCATTGATGGATCGCTGGAGCTTGCATATTTTGTTAGCACCTTTAGGATTGACAAAACCTTCTGGTTGCATCATATACAACTCTTCTTTAATAAATTCATTAAGGAATGCGGTTTTGTTTATCCATTTGCCAGATTTCATAAAATGCGGCAATTGCTAACATGATTCGGACACACTTAAGCATAGATACGAGTCAACCTGGCAGTCAGGTCGGGTTTGCCCGGGTCGAGGTCTACCAAACCCATGCCCGATTACTAAATGGGTCTACCCAGTCGCCCACGACCCTGCCCATGGGCGAAGGATCAGACCCACGCCCGAACCCGATGGGTAACCCGACCCGATGGGTTACCCATCGGGCTGCTGTATATTGTTCTTGTACAGTGTACAACAGAGTAGTGGCAAAATTCATATAACAAATATTGGTTCACACAGTGACAAAAATGCACAAATAGCTTCAGTTACTAGCCATCAGTGTGAATATATAGTAGAACAGCTAGAAAACACAATATCAGGAAGGCAAATACAAGGTTCAAGAGCACAAATAGCATCACAAATACATGGTGCAGGTCTTCAGAAGCACAAATACAAGGTTCGGGAGCAGAGATACAAGGTTCAGGTGCACAAATAGCAGCAGAAATACAAAGTTCAGCAGCAGCACAAATACAAGGTTCAGGTTGAGTAGTTGTGTGCCAACAAGCTAGCAGTAGGAAGTAGTAGTGTAGCAGCCATGGATAAATGTAAATAACAACAGGTAGCAGTGTAGCACGCCGGGTCGTCCGCCTTCTCGTCGCAACCAAGCAGCAGCAGCAACATCATACAATCATGTTTCAGGCTTCAGTTAGGATGGATTGATCATCAACCTCCTGAAACACAAGAAAATAGAAGCATTCAAAGTAAACAACAAGATTTGCATTAAAATCTATAAGATTAAAAGGCATGCTAAGTTGCTAAAAGTAGAATCTGTTACCATCATTTCTGTGTCATCCTTAAGAACAGTTTCAAAGTCCGCAAAGAGAGTAGAATTGCAATCCCCTAATGCATAGATTTAGATATTAACATATAGCAAGGAAATAATATTGTGTATGGAAAGAAGAGTCATGATTGAAATAGATTATCACCTAACATGTCTGCGCGGGACCAAGCTTGCATACACATAAGAGCTTCAGTCATGTTTGGTGCCACCTGTGCTTGCTGCACTAAGCCATTTTTTACAATACATGCATTGAGCTTGCCATCTCCCACCAATAAATTCTTTATGAAACTCATTCCATACTTCAGATGTAAGTTTCCTCCTTTTAGGTTGTCCAGGTTCTGTACCAGTACCTTGGGTCGTCTCAGCCTCGATGCCATCTGTACCTTGTGGAGTGGATGACTTGTCATGTTGAGTTCCATGCACAGCTGAGCTTTCCACTCCCGGCGCCGAGAAACTATCCACTGGTGAACTCATCTATACAAGACCACACAAAATTACTTAGTTGAACTCATCTCTCATCTATTATACTGATGTAAAGTGAATAGAAAAGGTTGGGAATTGTTCTACTATTGCAAACCTTGGTGAGACAGAAGGAGGGCGCGGTGATGGCCTCGGTGCTGCTCCGGCTTGATGATGGCCTCGGTGCTGGTCCGGTGCGGTGATGCCTTGGAGGAAGAACGAGGATGGCGGTGGTGCTGCTCCGGTTGGACCGGATCGATGCAGAGCTGGCGGTGTTGCTGCTCCGGCGCGGTGAGCCTGCTGCTCGAGGGATGAAGGCGGAGGTGGTGCTTGGCCGTAGATCTAGCAAGGATGGAGGCGGCCTGCAGGGGGGATCCTACGTCTCCGCGAGGATGGAGGCAACGGGGATCCTATGGCCCAGGAGGATGGCGGCCGCGGGGATCCGGCAGCCTGCGACGGTGTCGGACAGTGGGCGGCGGCGGCGGCTTGCCGATGGGACTGGGAGGGGCGAGAGGAGTGGGGCGGCTAGGTTTGTGCGTTGGCTGCGCCGCCTGCGCGAGGAGTGGAGGACGGGGTTGGCAGCACTGGCTTCTCTGCCTCGTAAAACCTAGGTGATGACTTACTGGACTGGGCCGGGGACTGTGGGCTGGACTGCGGGAGACTAGCCTACTACTACTATTTAGATATAAATGGCCCACATGTCAGCTAATCGGGCGACCCATCGGGTGACCCATGGGCAGGACCTTGTACCCATGCCCTACCCATGACTAATCGGGTTACCCGACGGGCTTACCCATGGGTGAATATGCCGACCCATACCCTACCCATTCGGGTCGGGTGCCCATGGGCGCGGCCACCCATGGGTCGAATTGCCGGGTTGAGATACGAGAGAGAAACTCTCATCGTAGTCAACACCTTGAACTTGTCGAAAACCTTTTGCGACAATTCTAGCTTTGTAGATAGTAACACTACTATCAACGTCCGTCTTCCTCTTGAAGATCCATTTATTTTCTATGGCTTGCCGGTCATCGGGCAAGTCAACCAAAGTCCACACTTTGTTCTCATATATGGATCCCATCTCAGATTTCATGGCCTCAAACCATTTCGCGGAATCTGGGCTCACCATCGCTTCTTCATAGTTCATAGGTCCGTCATGGTCTAGTAACATAACCTCCAGAACAGGATTACCGTACCACTCTGGTGCGGATCTCACTCTGGTTTACCTATGAGATTCGGTAGTAACTTGATCCGAAGTTTCATGATCATTATCATTAGCTTCCTCACTAATTGGTCTAGGTGTCGCAGAAACAGTTTTCTGTGATGTACTACTTTCCAATAAGGGAGCAGGTACGGTTACCTCGTCAAGTTCTACTTTCCTCCCACTCACTTCTTTCGAGAGAAACTCCTTCTCTAGAAAAGGATCCATTCTTAGCAACGAATGGCTTGCCTTCGGATCTGTGATAGAAGGTGTACCCAACTGTCTCCTTTGGGTATCCTATGAAGACATATTTCTCCGATTTGAGTTTGAGCTTATCAAGATGAAACTTTTTCACATAAGCATCGCAACTCCAAACTTTAAAAAACGACAACTTAGGTTTCTTGCCAAACCATAGTTCACACGGTGTCGTCTCAACGGATTTAGATGGTGCCCTATTTAACGTGAATGCAGTTGTCTCTAATGCATAACCCCAAAATGATAGCGGTAGATCGGTAAGAGACATCATAGATCGCACTATATCTAATAAAGTACGGTTATGACGTTCGGACACATCATTACACTATGGTGTTCCAGGTGGCGTGAGTAGTGAAACTATTTCACATTGTTTTAATTGAAGGCCAAACTCGTAACTCAAATATTTTACCTCTGCGATCATATCGTAGAAACTTTTTATTTTCTTGTCACGATGATTTTCCACTTCACTCTGAAATTCTTTGGACTGTTCAAATGTTTCAGATTTATGTTTCATCAAGTAGATATCCCCATATCTGCTCAAATCATCTGTGAAGGTCAGAAAATAATGATACCTGCTGCAAGCCTTAATATTCATTGGACCACATACATCAGTATGTATGATTTCCTACAAATCTGTTGCTTGCTTCATTGTTCCGGAGAACGGTGTTTTAGTCATAAGGCATGGTTCGCAAGCATCAAGTGATTCATAATCAAGTGATTCCAAAAGCCCATCAGTATGGAGTTTCTTCATGCGCTTTACACCAATATGACTTTAAACGGCAGTGCCACAAATAAGTTGCACTATCATTATTAACTTTGCATCTTTTGGTTTCAATATTATGAATATGTGTATCACTACGATCGAGATCCAATGAACTTGTTTCATTGGGTGTATGACCATGTAAGGTTTCATTCATGTAAACAGAACAACAATTTATTCTCTTACTTAAATGAATAATTGTATTACAATAAACATGATCAAATCATATTCATGCTTAACGCAAACACCAAATAACACTTATTTAGGTTCAACACTAATCCCGAATTTATAGGGAGTGTGCGATGATGATCATATCAATCTTGGAACCACTTCCAGCACACATCGTCACTTCACCCTTAACTAGTCTCTGTTTATTCTGCAACTCCCGTTTCGAGTTACTAATCTTAGCAACTGAACTAGTATCAAATACTTAGGGGTTGCTATAAACACTAGTAAAGTACACATCAATAACATGTATATCAAATATACTTATGTTCACTTTGCCATCCTTCTTATCCGCCAATCACTTGGGGTAGTTCCGCTTCCAGTGACCAGTCCCTTTGCAGTAGAAGCACTTAGTCTCAGGCTTAGGACCAGACTTGGGCTTCTTCACTTGAGTAGCAACTTGCTTGCCATTCTTCTTGAAGTTCCCCTTCTTCCCTTTGCCCTTTTCTTGAAACTAGTGGTCTTGTCAACCATCAACACTTGATGTTTTTCTTGATTTCTACCTTCGTTGATTTCAGCATCACGAAGAGCTTGGGAGTTGTTTCCGTTATCCCTTGCATATTATAGTTCATCACGAAGTTCTACTAACTTGGTGATGGTGACTAGAGAATTCTATCAATCACTATCTTATCTGGAAGATTAACTCCCACTTGATTCAAGCGATTGTAGTACCTAGACAATCTGAGCACATGCTCACTAGTTGAGCGATTCTCCTCCATCTTTTAGCTGTAGAACTTGTTGGAGACTTCATATCTCTCAACTCGGGCATTTGCTTGAAATATTAACTTCAACTCCTGGAACATCTCATATGGTCCATGACGTTCAAAACGTCTTTGAAGTCCCGATTCTAAGCCATTAAGCATGGTGCACTAAACTATCAAGTAGTCATCATATTGAGCTAGCCAAACGTTCATAACGTCTGCATCTGCTCCTGCAATAGGTCTGACACCAAGCGGTGCATCAAGAACATAATTCTTCTGTGCAGCAATGAGGATAAACCTCAGATCACGGATCCAATCCGCATCATTGCTACTAACATCTTTCAACACAATTTTCTCTAGGAACATATCAAAATAAACACAGGGAAGCAACAACGCGAGCTATTGATCTACAACATAATTTGCAAAATACTACCAGGACTAAGTTCATGATAAATTTAAGTTCAATTTAATCATATTACTTAAGAACTCCCACTTAGATAGACATCCCTCTAATCCTCTAAGTGATCACGTGATCCAAATCAACTAAACCATGTCCGATCATCACGTGAGATGGAGTAGTTTCATTGGTGAACATCACTATGTTGATCATATCTACTATATGATTCACGCTCGACCTTTCGGTCTCCGTGTTCCGAGGCCATATCTGTATATGCTTGGCTCGTCAAGTATAACCTGAGTATTCCGCGTGTGCAACTGTTTTGCACCCGTTGTATTTGAACGTAGAGCCTATCACACCCGATCATCACGTGGTGTCTCAGCACGAAGAACTTTCGCAACGGTGCATACTCAGGGAGAACACTTCTTGATAATTTAGTGAGAGATCATCTTATAATGCTACCGTCAATCAAAGCAAGATAAGATGCATAAAAGATAAACATCACATGCAATCAATATAAGTGATATGATATGGCCATCATCATCTTATGCCTGTGATCTCCATCTCCGAAGCACCGTCATGATCACCATCGTCACCGGCGCGACACCTTGATCTCCATCGTAGCATCATTGTCGTCTCACCAATCTTATGCTTCCACGACTATCGCTACCGTTTAGTGATAAAGTAAAGCATTACATCGCGATTGCATTGATACAATAAAGCGACAACCATATGGCTCCTTCCAGTTGCCGATAACTCGGTTACAAAACATGATCATCTCATACAATAAAATTTAGCATCATGTCTTGACCATATCACATCACAACATGCCCTGCAAAAACAAGTTAGACGTCCTCTACTTTGTTGTTGCAAGTTTTACGTGGCTGCTACGGGCTTAAGTAAGACCAATCTCACCTACGCATCAAAACCACAACGATAGTTTGTCAATTTGACTCCGTTTTAACCTTCGCAAGGACCGGGCGTAGCCACACTTGGTTCAACTAAAGTTGGAGAGACAGTCGCCCGCAAGCCACCTATGTGCAAAGCACGTCGGGAGAACCGGTCTCGCGTAAGCGTACGCGTAATGTCGGTCCGGGTCGTCTCGTCCAACAATACCGCCGAACCAAAGTATGACATGCTGGTAGGCAGTATGACTTATATCGCCCACAACTCACTTGTGTTCTACTCGTGCATATAACATCAAACCATAAAACCTAGGCTCGGATACCACTGTTGGGGAACGTAGTAATTTCAAAAAATTTCCTACGCACACGCAAGATCATGGTGATGCATAGCAACGAGGGGGAGATTATGATCTACGTACCCTTGTAGATCGCAACGGAAGCGTTGACACAACGTAGAGGAAGTAGTCGTACGTCTTCTTCCCGATCCGACCGATCCAAGCACCGTTACTCCGGCACCTCCGAGTTCTTAGCACACGTACAGCTCGATGACGATCCCCGGGCTCCGATCCAGCAAAGCTTCGGGGAGGAGTTCCGTCAGCACGACGGCGTGGTGACGATCTTGATGTTCTACCGACGCAGGGCTTCGCCTAAGCACTACAACGATATCATCGAGGTGGAATATGGTGGCAGGGGGCACCGCACACGGCTAAGGAACGATCTCAATGATCAACTTGTGTGTCCTAGGGTGTCCCCCTGCCCCCGTATATAAAGGATCCAAGGGGGAGGGGCTGGCCGGCCAAGGAGGGCGCGCCAGGAGAGTCCTACTCCCTCTGGGAGTAGGATTGCCCCCCCCCCCAATCCTAGTTGGAATAGGATTCCTCGAGGGGGGGAAGAGAGAGAGGGGGGCCGGCCACCTCTCCTAGTCCTAATAGGACTAGGGGAAGGGGGAGGCGTGCGGCCACCTAGGGCTGCCCCTTTCTCCTTTCCACTAAAGCCCACTAAGGCCCATATAGTTCCCGGGGGGTTCCGGTAACCTCCCGGTACTCCGGTAAAATCCCGATTTCACCCGGAACACTTCCGATATCCAAACATAGGCTTCCAATATATCAATCTTTATGTCTCGATCATTTCGAGACTCCTCGTCATGTCCGTGATCACATCTGGGACTCCGAACTAACTTCGATACATCAAAATGCATAAACTCATAACAACAGTCATCGTAACGTTAAGCGTGCGGACCCTACGGTTCGAGAACAATGTAGACATGACTGAGACACATCTCCGGTCAATAACCAATAGCGGGACCTGGATGCCCATATTGGCTCCTACATATTCTACGAAGATCTTTATCGGTCAGACCGCATAACAACATACATTGTTCCCTTTGTCATCGGTATGTTACTTGCCCGAGATTCGATCGTCGGTATCCAATATCTAGTTCAATCTCGTTCTCGGCAAATCTCTTTACTCGTTCTATAATACATCATCCCGCAACTAACTCATTAGTTGCAATGCTTGCAAGGCTTATGTGATGTGCATTACCGAGAGGGCCCAGAGATACCTCTCCGACAATCGGAGTGACAAATCCTAATCTCGAAATACGCCAACCCAACATCTACCTTTGGAGACACCTGTAGTGCTCCTTTATAATCACCCAGTTACGTTGTGATGTTTGGTAGCACACAAAGTGTTCCTCTGGCAAACGGGAGTTGCATAATCTCATAGTCATAGGAACATGTATAAGTCATGAAGAAAGCAATAGCAACATACTAAACGATCGGGTGCTAAGCTAATGGAATGGGTCATGTCAATCAGATCATTCATCTAATGATATGATCCCGTTAATCAAATAACAACTCTTTGCCCATGGTTAGGAAACATAACCATCTTTGATTAACGAGCTAGTCAAGTAGAGGCATACTAGTGACACGCTGTTTGTCTATGTATTCACACATGTATTATGTTTCCGGTTAATACAATTCTAGCATGAATAATAAACATTTATCATGATATAAGGAAATAAATAATAACTTTATTATTGCCTCTAGGGCATATTTCCTTCATAGGGGGCCATCATTTATAAGTAACTCTTTATAATACAACTATGATTCCGCATTTGCATACCATCTTGAGTGTCGGTGCCAACACTAGCTGTGAAAATTGGGGAGAAAAGCTCAGCAGCGTTGATGAAGGGCGGTAGTATCGTAGACGTAGCGTTGATGTCGTGGTTTTTTTAGAGAAAAGGCCAGAGCCCGACTTTATAAATAAAGCCACATGGCAGCGTCACGAGACCGAACAGTAAAGAGACCAGTTAACGAGGAGAACGCACACAGCGCACGGAACGAAAAGTATATAAAAGTAGCCAATGAAGGATGGATACAGGCAACTACCATACACGGCGCGCAGGCCGGAAAGGAGTGAGACCTAAACTCCGCAAACAGCACCACCAGGATTAGACGACAGGATCCCGTCTGGAGATGTGAGATGCCGAAGCCCGGATTTTGTCGATGAGCAGGTCCAGGGCAACCCGATCAACCTCCTTAGTCAATGATTTCCACTGCTGCAATAATATACATGATTTGAAAAGAACGTCAGCAGGCTTAGATGTGAAGATATGCTCAATAGTAAATTTGTTCCTAATGGTCCACAGAGCCCAACATAAGGCACCCAGGCCAACCCAAAACACCCTCTTGGTGACCCCAACCAAAGCTTTGGCTAGGGTTCGAATATCGGAGAAAGAGGAGGGGTTCCAAGAGACCTGAAGCCAAGATCTGACACAGCACCAAACCAGCTTGGCCAGCAGGCAATTGAAAAAGATGTGATCAGAGTTCTCCAAGGCCCCACATAGATGACAGAAATCCGAGCCAGGCCCATTGCGCTTTTTAATCTGGTCAGCAGCCGGCAGGCGACCACGAAAGGCTTGCCAAAGGAAAATTTTAATCTTAGGAGGAACTTTGGACTTCCAAACACAAGAGAATCTGGTCGAAGGAGTACCACCAATAAGTCTAGAATAAAGCGACTTGACCGTAAATCTACCTGAGGCCGAATGAGGCCAGACTACAGAATGGCCGACTCCGAGAGCACGGGGAAGAGGGCAGCGAGACTTTGCCAATCTTCCAACTCTTCAGGAGACAGGGCCCGACGAAAGACCAGATCCCAGTTATTAGTCGCCACCTCCGCGATGGAGATACCTGGATTAGGACAGTAAGAGAACAAAACCGGAAAACTCTCAGCAAGGGGGGCATCCCCCGACCACCAGTCCAACCAAAAGCGGACTGCCATCCCATTACCAACATTAAATTTAACATGTTCCAGGAAAATAGGTCTGACTTTGACAAGGGATTTCCAAAATTGAGAGCCGCGCCTCGCGATGGCAAACAGCGGGTTGGAATGTGGGAAGTATTTAGCCTTAAGAATCGAGAACCAAAGTGAGTCAGCCCCACTAGTTAAAATTTTCCACCACCAGTTGATAAGCAAACAAATGTTCATCACCCGAGTATTAATAATACCTAACCCCCCACGGTTTTTAGGCTTACACATATGCTACCACTTGACCAGCCTATATTTCCGTTTGTTATCCGCGGAATTCCAGTAGAAGGCTCCCCTATGTTTGTCGAAGCCAGCATGCACGCCATCCATATAAGAAGATAGAAGCCCATAAGAAACATGAGGAGAGAGGATAAGCAGGAGTTAATTAGAGCAACTTTGCCAGCATTGGTATTATATCTGCCTCTCCAAGGGAGCACCCTGTTCCCCACTTTAGCGACCGCCGGAGCGAAATCTTTAGCATGGAGCACGCCAGGAGAGATAGGAAGGCCTAGATATTTAAAGGGAAAGGAACCCAAAGAACAGTTCAGAAGCCTGGCAACCCGCAAGGCTTCCGCCTCATCCACACCCGTCACCAGGACCTCACTTTTAGCAAAATTAATCTTAAGACCCGAAACAGCTTCGAAACACAAGAGGATGAATTTAAGATTGGCAATGCAGGTGTTATCCAGCTCCACCAAGATAATTGTATCATCCGCATATTGTAAGTGGGAAACACCCTCCGGAAGTAAATGAGAGACCACAGGAGTAATGTGCCCACAACGGGCCGCCCTGAAAAGCATGCACGAGAAGGCGTCGGCCACAAAATTAAAAAGAACAGGGGAAGCAGGATTCCCTTGGCGAAGGCCCCTACCATTGGTGAAGAAATTGCTAACAAAATCTTAAACTAATTGATGTCGTGGTTTTCCCGGATTGCTGTGCGATTGGTGGCATTCAAGAAGATGTAGTTCTCCTGCGGGCTGAGGAACGGGGAGGGTTTGCGTACATGGAATACTTCTGTTACGTCTCTCTCCACTTTGGCCATGCTTCCCCACCAATACTCGGCTTTGTTGACACCGAGGAAGAAGAGGCGGTCCTGTGTTTCCTCCAAGACCTGTAGCGGACGGTGAGGAGCTGCCGGTGCCGTCTGAGGAACGCCTGGTCGTTGTACTGTGCCGAGACGTTGTAGTTCTGGCCGGCGTCCGAGCTGTAGGGCAGCTTGGTGGCGTCGTCCACGTAGCCGCTGTGCTCCGAGAGGCCGCAGTCGACGCTGACGAAACCTGCATGCCCAACCCAACCACGCACGCATGAATGATGACCCTGGAGGCCTGGATGCATGTGTACGCAAGTCGATCTTATAAGCTCGGTCGGTACCCGTGGTGTCGGGCGCTCTCTGGCCACCGGCATGAAGCACGCCGCCGGCGAGACAGAGCAGGAGTAGCCACGACGGGCCCGCCATTGCTCCCCGCGTTGACCGCTCCAACCCACAACCACAGCGTGCGGACATGCCCCCGCAGCCTGTCCATTCAGCGCTTACAAGGGCAACGTTACCATGCTCACCAATGAACGAATTGATTATTAACGCCTAATAATTGTTCACCAGGTATCCAGTAGCCGTCTTGTACGTGGATAGATAGACCTCCACGGAAAGTCAACTTTGCGCAAGAACAGGTCATAGGACAGGCAAGCAAATCGGTCCGTGGTTAGCTGACAACACAAAGTAAGTAGAGAGAAAAAACTTATAAAGAACTGGCCATCCACCCTGGCTTAGGTTGACTTGTTGCTGGATAAGGACCAGCCGTCCATAGATTTCATCTGTAACAAGTTGCTTTCATTGGAGTAGGACAGGTTGATTGCTCAACCTAACATCCTTTGTGCTAATTACTCTCCATATATATATATATATATATATACATATAAAATATGGTAACACGCTATGTAAAATATGGTACATACAAGAGGCGGTCCTTTGTTGACGACCGAGCTTATAAAACACTGAGTATCATGATTCAATGATAGATATGGTCAGAGGGCAAGTAGAATAAACCCTGACGTTAACACGGTTTGCGCACTTAAATCTAAATTGCTTGTATCCTCAAGGTATGCACACTTAAATCTAAAATTGCCTGTATCCTCAAGGTCAAGATGCCCTGTTTCAGTTAAACTTCGGAAAACCTTACCCGCTCCGCAACTCACGAAGATTCGATTTATTCCAGCAATCCAGATAAACATGTATACTTCATCTTTTTAGGGAAAAAAATTTGAGCCTGTATAAATAGAATCTTCACGGCAATGTCGACCGACATACAACAAAGTACCAAATAAACCGTAGTTCAAAGGCACGCATGACCAAGTACCAAGATGCAGGTACCAACATGCCCGCCCGTAGGCACTAGGACGAACAAAAGGACTAATCCGATGGCAGCGTCGGAGGAGTAGGGGGCGTCAGGTTGATAGCAGAGTTGCGGATCTTGGAGATCATCCCGTCGATGGTGTCAACATCAGCGGCTTTAGTCCAAGGGCTGTCCTCAATCACATCGACAAGGAAGATTGCCAGCCTAAGGCTGCTGTAGTGATCCTATTATGAATCACACAAGATTTTATGAAATTTGTTCTTAAAGAAAAAAAGAAACTGACTAAAACCACATCGCTCATTTAACCACTATGAGTACACTCATCCAATCGGGATACCCCCAAGATTTTTGCAAGCATGGTCTTTTGGCATAGATATTATTTATCCAGCAAAAAGGATGCTGGATTAGATTTAGCTTCAATCTCAATGTAGTTCATTCTAGCAGTGGCTCACTTGGCCGAAGTTATCCCGCAAAAAATGCTTGCTAAAAGTAAGTAGTCTCCAACCAACCACACATGAACTCGAACTCTTCTAATTATACTAGCATGATACAAATTAATTCTACTCAAATATGGACGAAACAAAGAGTTTCGATGTTAGCCATATCGCTCTTCGCTGTACAGGATTCCATTCTCAATACGGCGAAGAAGATAAGCTCTCCCAAGTGGCCACCTGTGGGTAAGCGATATCAGAACACAAATACTGAAGAATTAAATTGTTTCTTCAACTATACAAATTACCTGTTTAACTTTCCACTAGGAGTAAACTTGTCGATGTTGATAGTTCTGGTTGTCTTTTCAGATTTACGACCTCTCTGTGTTTTCATGTCGAACTGAATTGGATGTACAAATAGGACAATAAGCTACAATCAAAGGGCTTGTGTGGGACTGCTCCGCTTCACCAAAATCAGTTTCGCTTCACTAAATTCACTTTGGAGCAGTTTCACCCAGAAGTTGTAGCGCTACCAAAGAGAATGTTTGGCTTCCATCTAGCTCCAGCTTCAAGAATGAGAAATTTGGTGGAAATGATCTATTTGATTGGTCGAGGGGGGAAACGAAGGGGTATCCACTTACTGATGGCAGTGGTGGGTAATTTCCACCCAAATCCAGCTTCTAGAGTTTTTTGGAGCACCTTCTGAAGAGCTTCATAAAAAACTGGGAGTTGTGCCCCGGATTCTAGTTTTTTTGTGGACTGGCATATCGTGGAGCTACCCCGTTTAGCTTGTGTTTTCTGAAGCGGAGCTGAATTTTAAGGAACAGAGCAGTCCCAAACAGGCTCAAAATGTCAGCGTGAATTTTACAAAAACTTCATGCATTTATTTGCACTGAACCTTTAGGTTTATCAGTGTTGACATCTGGTTGTAGTCCTCCGGTAGGCCCAATTTCTGTCTCTCTAGTATATGCTGACCACACATATCAAGCAGTATACCACCAAACTAACAAAAAAACATGTGTGTTGTTAAACAACATCGCGCAAATTACCAGTTCCTGCAGGTGGTGACCAGATGAGGCCTACTGGTCATCAGTGATACCATATCTGATTTTCTATGCTATGTATCTTTGTAAAAAAATATGAGATATGTATCTTAATATTTGTGTTTGAGTTGGAGGAAAAGTCCTATGTCATCCCTTTCCCTTTTCTTTCGGATCATGCCATCATGGCCGATGTTCAGCGGATGGCCGATGCTCCGGAGTCATGGTGGAAGTTCTTCATGCATCTAGAGTAGCAGCATCCCATGATCTTGGCAAGTAATGGAGACTCCCAAGTTTGGGTGATGCAACAGTTGCGATCGATAACATGAGGGGCAGATCGAGAACGATGCTTCACAAAGCACTAAAGGGGCAAGGGAGCAGCTCAACCACACACTCTCGAAACAGGCTTTCGCCCCCCTTTATAAATAAAGGCACAAACTGAACAAGGTACACGGTCAAACGATACATGGTGGTGAGGTGACCCTCTTACAAAGCAGATCCTAGGCTACCCGGATCACGAAGCAGACCAGCAACTATGCTACTGAAGGAGAACATAAGGAGAATGGAGCACAATCACACAACACCCTAGGACACCTAAGCTCCTAGACAACGCCCCCAAGAGAGAGAACGGCGCAGAGCGTCGTCGCTGCCTAGCCCCACGGGCAAGGGTCTTCACCCGGAACTCTAACGCGGCGAGGAGGTCCACAGCGACGTCTTCAAGAAGAGAGCGGCACCCGCAAGCGTCGTCGTCGCCGGCGCAAAAGGGCGGAGCTTTCGCTTGGCACCCCACCATAAGTCACCGAGGCCCTAGGGCAAACGCGGCGTTCCTAGACCCCAGATCCAGATCTGGGCGACGTCCAGTAGAGGATGCGCCCGAGCCACCAACTGCTACCCCTCTCGTCGCCCGCACAACCAAGAAGGGAGCCACCACCACCGACATGGCGCCTGCCGGAGAGCCAACCATGTGAACCACCATCCGGAGCCGCCGCTCCGGCATCCAAGTCCAAGACCTCACCCACCGCCCACGCCATAGAGTACCAGCCACGGTAGGAAGAGCGAAAGTCCACATCTTTCACTCCTAGCCCGGCATGAGCCACGGAGGCTGGGCCGACGCCACCACAGTAGGGCCCCCAACCCTTTGTCCCCAGCCAATCCCGGTGGACTGGGGGGGGGGGACACACCTCCATGATTCCCGAAGGCCATCGCCGAGTAGACTCAGACAACGCCATGTACGTGGCCCTCGACTCCGTGTTGCCTGACAATACCATGAAGTCCCGACCACCACCAACGACCACCGTACCCACGGAGGGAGGGACTCGCCGCCCGTGGCTACATCCCGGATCGAGCCCAATCTCACCTACCCGGAGCGGCAACTCCGACACGCCTCGGGCCCCGATCAGATCCTCCCGAGCACGCGCCCCCGATCATAGCCATTCTAGACCAAGGAGAAGGAAGATCACATCCGCCACGCTGCGCTGCCGATGGGGCATGACCACTAGAGACGCCGCCGTCCCCATCGACCCGCTCCACCCGCACCCCGATCGGCCATACCGCCGGACCCTCCCGACAGAGCACACCACCACGCCGCACCACCACCAGCACCCGAAGCCACCGGCGACGACCGGCCCGCGTCGCCCACGAGACGGCGGCCAGACGAGCCCCTGATGCAGATCCCACAAGGTCCATCGCCGCCTCCCCAAGCACGCCCCGCCGCGCCACCCCGGGAGATCCAGCAGCCGCCAGCAACAACTGTCACCACCGAACCTCACCGGACTACCACGGCCGGCCGCCACCGCCGTCCAGGACCCGCAGCGGCCGCCGGCCCCATGCCGCCCACAACTCCCAGCGCCAGATCCGGGCGCGGGAGCAGCAAGCGTGCCCCTCCAGCCAGCAGCCTGACGCACCGCGGAAGCCATCAGCCGTCGTTGTCGGAAGGGCACCCGCCGCGACCCACCAACCGCGGCGCCCTGGCCCGTGGAAGCGGCCCGCACCGGCACCACACGCGAGGGGACGAGAGGGCCTGCCGGCGCCGGCGCCGGCCAGGCTTTGCCTGGGCGTGCCCTGTGGCCTCGGCGGGGGAGGAAGGGGGGGAGGAGACCGGCGGCGGCTAGGGTTCCCTCCCCGTCGCCTGCGGGGGCGACACAGGAGGGGTGGGTCGGGCAACTCGCAGCCTCCAGGTCCAGCCACATCACTTAAGTTGGTAATTTTGCAGTTCGCTCTACCATACACGATGAGCTTGGCAGTGCATCAAGAGATAAGAGAAGAATGTTCCTACAAGCCTCCTCAGAGCTCAGCGACTCTCGGCCGTTGGATCGGTTCCCTTGATGGATCTTGGACTGTCGGATGGACCGTGTGGAAGACCTCGGCCGTCGGATCAAAAAAAAGTTACTACTCGTTTCAAAAAAAAAAAAAGTTACTACTGGAATGAATAGTTACCGTCTCGTTCATGCCATCGCACGTAATTACGTTGCCCCGCCTAGGGCATTTTGGTCATTTCGCTTCTTGGGGGTATAAAAGTGGCCACGCCCGTGGTGAAACCCTAGCCGCCTCGCTCCCTTTCTCGCGCGTCGCCGCCTGCCTCCTCTCCTCCCCGCGACCCCGCACCACGTCTTCTCCCAGGCGCCCACTCGCCCCGCCCCCGATCGAACCCTAGTCGCCACTCCTCGCTGGCCATCCTCCCCGCCCACGGCCGCCACGCGCATCGCCGCCAGAGGGCGCCGCCGGTTGTGGGCGCGCCTCCGCGGATTCGCGCCGCGGTTGCCGGAGGCGTGGGCGCCGCGGGTCAACCTCCTCGGGGACGATGGGCGTGGCCCCGCCGTCCCGCCCTGCCCGCCGTGGCTGCCATGGACGAGCTCGAGCTCGACTGGGGAGCAAGGGGCTGCCCCGCCCGTCCCGCTCGCCATGGTCATGGCCATGGCCGATGACCGCGGCCCCGCCCGCCGCGGCGGCCATGGACGAGCTCGAGCTCGATGTGGGAGCAACGGGGAGAGGAACGTGAGGCTATGGGGGAGGAAGAAGATGGCCCCCTCGTTCTTGCCGTCAGTTCGTCGCTCGATCTGTGC
Source organism: Triticum aestivum (assembly GCF_018294505.1). Lineage (NCBI taxonomy): Eukaryota > Viridiplantae > Streptophyta > Magnoliopsida > Poales > Poaceae > Triticum > Triticum aestivum. Next base: position 429,041,984 of record NC_057806.1, read on the forward strand.
CAGCCTGCTGCGTCAAATGTGATGGATTCGTTGTGCGACACCGGTGTTCCTTGTTCTTGCCGTCGTTGCGCTAGATCTGATGGTGCGTTCATCAATTTGTGGGTAGGCATTTATTTTCCCCCGTTATTGGTCATTCCCTGCAGCTTAACCGTGATTTTGTCTCTGATTTTTTTGCGGATTGATCCATCGTTTGCAGGTGCTCGTTCTTCTCGTCAGTTCGTCGCTCGATCTGTGCCAGCCTGCTGCGTCTTCATCCAGGGATGTACAGGTCGACTGCTTTTCCTCTCCTTCTTTGTGCTTCTCTTCTTTCCAGACCTAGGGTTACATTTGTGAAGTAGTGTATATTCCTTGTCTTTTCTATATGAGTACGCTGCTAGATTCGGTCTATTGTGTGCAGGCTGGCCAATGAGAGGCAAAGGGTATTATTCCCTGGTTGGATTTATGTGGTGTCCTATCTTCCTTAATTCCTGGATTATTGGTGTGTGCTTCTTGTTCCTTGTCTGGATCGTGCTAGGCCCTAGTTTTTTTTGTTCATTTGCACATGATTCTGGGTGCTTTTGTTCTTTTCTTTGTTTTGTTTACTATTTATTTTTGGCTTTATACCAATAGCCTGCTGGTTTGTCGGTTGGTCCTGCTCGTCCTCTGTTGTGATATTGAGGCATGTAGGCTTCAATTTACTGTTGTCCATTTGAGTTAGGCTGCTTAATTTAGGTTTGTTTACTAAGTTAATTAGATTTCGAATTTAGTGATTATACCTCCTTCGTTTTTTATGGAATTTGGATATACGTGCCTTTGCTACCTATTCAGTCAATGCTCTGCTCAGTTTTAGTTTCTTTGGGCGTGTGCTTTATATAGCTTTCTGGTCTCTCTTTCCGGCCTACCATACTGTTTTATAATTTGTCTCTCTTCACAAACCTAGGCTTAGTCAGTGTTATACCGTACTAGATTATGTGTTCTGCCCAGCAGCGTATTTATCTGTGCTTCTTAGTTTGTCCAGAGAGTCTGATTAGAGAAAGGTCAGTTCACCTCTGTAGCTTTTGTTGTTTAATTAGTCAGCATGTGCAGGTTCATATAGCAGCACACATGTGTGAATAGAAACTCTTCATGCAAGGTGGCAGTAAAAGGCCTTTAGATTTTACCTTAGGCACTACAAGCAGCCAATAGATAGGCCCATTGCTTGCATGATGATAAATTTTGCCCACAAGAATGTCCTAACAAATCTTATCTTTGATTGCAGCTAAAAGAGAGCTGACTAGGCCCGCCTGGGAGAGCAGGTAAGCACATTCATGTCTGGTGTGTCAGATCTGCTAAATTGAACTCTTGCACTTCAAGATAGATTTCCATGTATTTTTACTTTGGACTGACAGCGAGTTCATAAATTGTTGCTCTGTAGTGATAATACTCTTAGATTATTTCAGCCTTATTGATTTGAATGCTGAAATATCTTTCTGACCCTATACAAAAAATATTGTTTTGTGTAAATAATGCATCACATATTTTTTACTGTTGGAAAATGAATTATTTATGTATAGTTACTACCGAATTATATCAGAATAATAAATCTATCACTCGCTCCAATTATTTGTAATTCTGGGTTAGGCTTTTCTTATCTAAACTACTTGATGTGACAAAATATCTTAAACAAGCTCTGTGATTTGTATGCTCTCTTATATTATCAAAGATGATTGCACTTATATGATATGTTTGATAGTTCCTATATACTCTGAAAGAAAAAATAGCTGATGTTCCGCTCCCTGCAGGCCTGCACTCGCGTCGCGCCCTTTCCTCTCCCTGCCGCCTCGCCTCTCTCCCTGCCTGCTTGTTGCCCCGGTCGTCTTTGATGGTGCTCCTAGATGTGCTATACATCACCTCCTCATCTCCTTGGCCACTTCGGTGCCCATGGCTTGCGTGCTCGTCGGCGGGATGGTGCAAGGCGCAACTCCGACGTGGTTCCTCACTGGTTGGATGGCGTTCAGGCGCAACCCCGGTGCCCTCTGAGTACTGCCTCGGCTACAACCTCCCTCTGTGAGCTCCATCTTCCCCTGCTCTGCTTCGGCTACTATATGGGACATGGACAGGGCTATGATGATCAGTTATGGCTGATATAGGCATGCTCTCAAGCAGTCGAGGCACTTGTGGGTATTAATTTGGATCCTCCCTCGTTTCTTTGAGCTGTTTTGATCACGTTCTTATTTTAGTGGCCCTGTCCTTGGATGGTCATTTCTAATGAGTGATAACCAGGGCAGGTAAACCCTCGTAAGAACATATTGATCCGGTGACCCATCCAGAAATCCAGAAATAAGAGAAGGATGTCTCACCAAGCTCTCACAGCGATTAGGGACTCTCGGCCGTCGGATCGGTTTGCTTGATGCGATTCTGGGCGACGGATCTCGCTCCGGATTGTTCTCGCCATCTCGGCCGTTGGATCGAGCCTGAACTCCTGCAGTAATGAATAGTTACTCCCAAAATGAGATATCTCGTGCCACCACGTTTGAATCACGTGCCCCATCGGTCGGAAGCCATTCTTGCTAGGGCGATGATGATTAGCCGTGGGTATCAAGTTGGGTCCTCCCTCTTGTCTCTAGAATCCTTTTTGATCCTGTGATACTTATTGTTCTGCCCTTTGGATGGTCATTCTTATTGAGTGATAACCAGGGCAGCTCCACTGTATAAACAGATTGATCTGGTGATAAGAGATGATGGGGGTAGATTATATGATCGAGGAAAGGAAAATCTGAGCCCATATGCATTGAATCCTAAACCCTTTTTATTCGCACGTGCCCCACCGGTCGGAAGCCATCCTTGCTAGGGCGATGATGATTCGCTGTGGCTGAAATAAGTGTGCCTTTGAGCAATCAAGGCACATGTGGGTATCAAGTTGGGTCCTCCCTTTTGTCTCTAGAATCCTTTTTTATCATGTGATACTTATTGTTCTGTCCTTGGATGGTCATTCTTGTTGAGTGATAACCAGGGCAGCTCCACTGTATAAACAGATTAATCTGGTGACAAGAGATGGCGGGGGTAGATTATATGATCGAGGAAAGGCAAATCTGATCCCACTATGCATTGAACCCTGAACCCTTTTTATTTGTATTTAAAGGTGTTGCTTATTTATGCTCCAGTGTTTATAGCCGTCTTATGTGAATATTTCTTCTCTCTCATACCTTTATTGCATATAAGTTGTTCTTGACTTTTATTGTTTGTTGTTGGTCCTTGATTTCATCTGGTTAAGAGTAAGCAAGTTGTCGGTTCAATGGCTTGTTTTAATTTGTTGATAAACCAGCAGAAACCATGGTGTCATGTTTCTAATAACAGCGTCTTTAGGCTGGTTAATGTTTGTATTGGAGACCACTACCTTTTATTTCGCTTGTTTCTTACCATCTTCCTTGCTTCTCTGGCTGTTTCACGGTTGGGAGGGTGGCATGGCGTTGGGGCTGTCTTGCGGGTCGGCCGGAGAGGGAGCACACCGAGTGGGCTTCTAAGATGGCTGAGGTGATTATTTGCTCCCTTGTTTGTCTTTCCCTTTGTGATGTGTATGTGCTCATCAAGGGCTTTGTTGTTTTTTAGGGATTTGTCTAGGGTTTCCTGGTTAATCCATTCTGATTTTGGTCTGCTCATGCTCTTGGCTTCCATGGGCCATCGTCCACTCTACGTCACGCGGTGGCCATGGTCGGAGATCTGACCGTTGCTCCTCTTGCCTTGCAGGTCACCAGCTACAGCTAGCCCAATGTCATGCAGGTGTAACGAGGAACACATACGAGGAGTGGACGATGCCAGAGGTGAGGTTCTACTGTGGAGTGCCAGGTTGGTTGCCATGGGAGGATCTGGCTAGCTTTGGTGAGTGCTTAGGATCAATGACTTACATTTTTGTAGTTCTCACGATCTGATTTTGTGTTCTTCCTTGTGCTCTAGCTAAGGAAGGAAGGGTTAAAGGAACTTGAAGCAGACATTGGTTGTGGTCCTCTGGAGTTGGTACATGACTTGCTTAATATTATCGGTAGCATCCTGTTTTATCTACAAATTTATGATGACAATGAATCTCATTATACTCACTTTTCCAGTGAGGCCAATCTTCAGATCCTATTTACTGTCGTGGAAAATGCATCCTCTGAGATCGTCTGATCTAACTGCATTATAGAGAAATCACCATGCTTAGAACCAGGCAGGAGCTTCCCTCATGCTGGAAGAACTTGGAGGAGCGGAAGGCCAATGCCTCGCTTCGTCTGAGTCCTTGTAGGCTTGTAGATCCTACATGAGCTTCTTCCTGTGCCGGCATCCGCTTCATCATGCGACGCCGCTTTGTTGTCGCTGATGCTCATGGGGCAAAGAATGTCATTCTTATCCTAAAGATTAGTAGATTATCAAAAACAAACGCCCCTAGACTGTATTAGTATTATGTGGCTAGAGTGCAACTTTGAAAAGGCCAGCCTTGCTCCATCTGATTGTTGATTTATATATTTTCCTCTAGAAATGAAGAAGCTTATTTTATGTTTTGTAGCCACCACCCAAATTGACTGTTTCATTAGTATTTTGCATGCCTTGTTATTATAGGTTTGTAAAAATGCAGTCTGTGAGATAGTACTTCCTTTCATTTATTACCATGCTTTGATTTTTTCTGTGCTTGGATTATAAAGTGGACGTGTAGTAAATTTGAATTGCACACCTACGAGTTGATTCTTCTAGGGACTAGATTGCGTACTTAATTCAAAAATTAATTTAGTTCATCTTTAAAAGGGATAATCGCATATTTAAAAAACTAGTCAATGTGTACGTGCAATGCACATTAATTTGGAAGTATATCAAGTGGATGCGGATATTAAGTAGGATATTATTTGCGTGTTATTATATTTGGCATGAAATTAATTACACGCTAAACGTGTTGAGCGCTCGACATTGAAGCAGTCTAGGTCGTTGGATTGACATGATTTGATGGCCGAGATTAATTGGATCTGCCCCTTTGGGTCTTTTTATATTGCTATAGATTTATTTTTCTAAACAAGCTTTCAGTTGCGCTTCACAAATATGTTGCTAGCTGAGGTTTAGAATTTATTTGGCAGAAACTGTTCTAGGATTACTATTGTAGTATCTCTGTGAGGAACTTCTGTTAATATTCGATAAGTGCCAACAAATATCCAAGTATTGTGGGTTTAATTTCCTGGCAAGGAACTTTATGCTTGCAAAACCTAGCTACTTTCATTCATTCAGCCACTTTTACCTTCATTGACAATTTTACTTTGCGTCAGTTAAATCTTGACATACTTTAACACTAATCTGAAGGAACAAACTCGAAGTAACTTCCGTTATTGCTATTTGCCTCCCCAGTTGCAGTTGCACGGCCAGCCGCCGATTTTGGGATCTTGCCAGATATGTTGATGTGTTCTTCTGTAGGTACTTGTTTGTTTTGTCCGTCTAAATTCTGGTTACCTGCAGCTCATCTGTAATTTTGAGTTTTGTTTTCTTGCAGGTTCGTCCATCGTTCGCACGTGCTCGCTGTTCTTGTCGGTTCGTCGTTCGATCTGTGCCAGTCTGTTGGGTCTTCGTCCGGTGCTTTGCAGGTCGACCCCTTTCCAAGGTTTACGAGTCGACAAGTCGACGAGTCGTTTCGAGGTAGAGACTCATAGACTAATCGAGACTAGTCTAGACTAGTGCTAGACTAGTCGACATGGTACTGTAGTACTCAGCTACTAATACCTAGTGGTAGTATGTAGTATATACTAAGTTACTAACAGTACAGTATGCAATAAAACCAGCCACTGTCTAAATCATTGAGCTATGCAGTGTTCTGGGCCCAAGTGGGTATGGAATAGGACCAGCCACTGTCTAAATACTAGCCCAGCACCATGCATCACCCCCCAGCTGGCCCATTTGGGCCCAAATGGCCAGCCTACTTAGCCCCCAGCCACTGGAACCCTAGCTCCCGACCTCTCCAATCGCCGCCGCCAGCGCCATCACGCACGAGAGCATGCGCGCACGCGACCCGCGCCTCCTGCCGCCTTCCGCCGGTCCCGGCCGCTGCCGCCGGCGAGCCCGCCGACCACCGCCATGGCTCCTCCTTTCCTCTCCTCTCTCTCTCTCTTCCTTCTCTCCCGTCTCAAGGCCGCGTGCCCCTACGGGTCACGGCCATGGCCGCCGCCTGAGCACGAGCTCCGGCCGGCCGCCGCACCTGGCTGCGCCATCCGCCGTCCCTGCGGTGGGTGGCGGCGGCGGCAGGGCAGTGGGTGCTGGCGGCGCCTCGTCCCAGCTGAGGCAGCTCTCTTTTTTGAGTCGCTCGACTCATATATGTCGACTAGTCCAGACTAGTCGTCGACTAGTCCATCCACGGCTCGACTCGTATTTGTAGTCTACACGAGAAAATGAGTCGACATCCACTCTGCGACTCGTAGACTAGTCGAGCGACTAGTCTAGACTAGCCGTTCGACTCGTAATCACTGCCCCTTTCTCCTCTTCTTCTCTGCTTTCTAGGCCTAGGCATATGTTTTTGCGGCCATGTGGTTTGCCTAGCTTGCCTGTCTGGAGCTGCTGTTGTACTCAGTCTATGTCTGCTTGTTGTTCCTGTTGGTGTGCAGGCTGGTCAATGGGTGTGCCTGTTTCTTGTACTCTTATTGTCGGAAGACTAGATAGAGTCCAAGAGTATTATTCCTTGCTTGTATTTTTGTGGCCTCCTTTTCTTCCTTGCTTGTTTTTTTTCTGGAATACAAATGTGATTTTTGTTCCTTCTCTGATTTTTTGTACCTTTAGCTATGTCCTAGAAGCAACCTATTGATGTGTTTGTTGGTACTGCTTGCACGTGTGGTGCTGTTGGGGATATCAAACAAGCCAATGTCATTGCAGATATGATTTGTAAAAAAATATTCATTGGAGTGTAGCTAGAGTAGTGTGCTGTCAGTATGATGCAGTCGTTTATATAATCTGAGCTCTGCCTGTGGTGCATGCATTGTATGATTGTTGTATATGTGTGCAATTTAGTGAGTGAGTTATAGTTTATTCAGGTTAGGTTGAGCATTATAATAGGAGCCAGATTTTAGTCCTATTTAGCTTAGGTCTGAGCATTATAATAGGTGGATTTGCCGCTTTTAAATATTTCTACTATGATCTATCTTGTCTTTCTAGGCTAAAACTACTTTCTGCTATATCAGATTTTATATTAGCATTACCAGTAGAAGTCATGGTTGGATCAATTTCTTTTTGCACTGAAAATTTGCGTGTCAACTTTTTTCTCCCTAACCTATTTGTTGTTTGCCAATGCCCCTGACTTTCTAATGCTGATATAATTGTTGCATGCTGGCAGGTTGCACATCATTACAAATTCTACATGATCAATGCGCTTATCTGTGAATGAGCACAAGAGGAAGACAAAGGAAGAATACATGCAATTAACAATACAAATGGGGATTAATCTACCCTAAGTAAAGACTGGATGTTCTTTTTATGAGGCTATATTTATCCCTGTAGGATGTTCCCTATAACTCCGAAATCTGAAGGTATGGTGGCATTGAAACAGTTACCTATCTCCATTTCTATTAGTGCCATGCCATATGGTTGTGAACTGAAATGACCGATGTTTCATTACTTCTTGATTATTGACCGCTTTTTACATTGGCCAGTCGTATAGAAAGGTTGCACTTACATTTTTTTATATGGAAAATGTCAAAGAGTTCGCTTAAAACTGGCATGACCTACATAAGAAAGATAAGATGGTGCATTTGCTTTATTTTAAAAATACACCGATCACAAATATTTACAGATTTCTTATCAGTATTTTGCATAATTGTGTTCTCTAACTGATCTGGTATTTCATTTTTATCATGATACTTTGCAGATACAAATTAGTAATTATCAATTGATATTTAACATCACATCTGGTAGTGGAAGATTTAGTAAAATAAGGTTGGTACATTTCATAGATCAGTATCCGGTGTTTTTCGACCACATTAGTTAGTAGTTTTTTTAGTTTTGGTTTATTTTTGTTCCAGTATACTTAAAGTGCTGGTATTTGCTTCTGAAAATGGCTTTGGTAACATTGAAATATATCTTTGACTTGTGACTATGTATTAATTATTTATGTGCTGTGAATTGAGTGTCAATGTGTTTTATAGTACTGCCAGGTTAGAGTTTGGTGCCAGGGTCGTTGCTGGGTGTGTGGCTACTTCTCCTTCGGATTCGGCTACTGTCTCAGGTGCTCAATGTACTACTGTAATACATGCACTGCAGCTACCAATCTTCGTTTTCTTAGTAGTATTGATGTGTTATTTCCTTCGAACTGTCTTGTTGAGATTGCCTCCTCCATTTGGAGGTATCTCTTTCTTGGTTTGTTGTGGATCCATGATATTTTAGTGATTATAACTGGTTCATATAGACGGCCAACTGTAGTTGCCATTGTGGCTGGTGGGGAATTTAATGATAGCTGCATTTTAGTTCTCTATGTGCCTTGACTAAAATAGTAAGAGATGATTCTGAACCAAAGGATTGGTTCCTCAATTCCCCACTTCGTAAAATTGTTCAGTTAGACCACCGGTTACCTGAAGAGAATGCTTCCCTGTTCACCTTTCATACCAAACGTCAAACAGTGGCATTATTCCTTTTTTGATTTATATGTATGGAATCAGTGACGACCAAAGCACGCAAATTTACTGTCCTAAGTATAAGTAATGTATCTGTTTGGTTTGTTTGCCTACACGACATGCATTCTATAAGGTGCACGTCTCTTTGGTCGCTGATGTTATATATGTTTACTCAAATAATCATGAGAGTTAATGTCCGAGTAAATGTTCATAAGAGGATATAATGTGAGTATACATGTTAATATTATTGTATTGTTTCATCAGATTTGTTTGCTCAAACGATCCAAGAATTGAATGAACAATTGTAATGAAGGACCCCTCTCTCTACTTTGAAAAAAATACTCTCCCTATTAATTATGATATATACCTCCTTGATGTGCCTTCCTATTTTCCTAGCATGTGCCATTTAGTTCCTTAATATTTTCTGCTCTGCAATTTAACTTTGTGTGTCTGATTAACAAAGTTTGAGAAAGCGCTAGGCGTTAATTATGCGTTTGGCCACCTACTTGCGCTTTTCTAGCTTAGGCGTGATTAGGCGTGATTAGGCGCAATTATGCGTTTTCTATATAATTGTACGGATATGGGCAAAAAAGAGCAGTTTGACATAAAAAAGTGCTAGAATGTAAACTGGAGGTACAATTATAAGTTTATAACCTTGTTCTCTCTCCAATATGTTGCCCCTGCCTCTTTGTATGTTCTACTCTGATCGTCTCCCTCCAATGCATTGTGCAACAGCTAAATACATCATAGAGAAGATGACAAGATGTTAGCAGCAGCAACCAACAAGCAAGGAGCAACCGAGCAAGCAAAGCATTATATATCAGATTCACCATTCATATATGTAAAATGTAATGTAATAGGCAGAACATATCACAAGTTCTGAAGTTCACAACTTGAATGAGCAATCAAAGCAAACTAGCAAAGTAGCAAACAGGCAATGTAATAGGCAGAACATATCACAAGTTCACAACTTCACAAGCAAGCATATTACATAACAAATAAAAGTCTTAAACTTGCTTAGTGCTACCAAACCAAAGTACCACGACCATGATCCACAATAGTCTCACCCGTGAATACTCCATCATAGTCTCTTACATAACAAATAACAAGCAAAAGACAAATGCATGATAACTTGATCACTTAATGGCATGGTGCTGCCAACCATCATGCAATGAGCCAATGATCACTAGCTCAAATGCTCAATGCCTCTCAATCATCCTCATACTCAATCTCATCTTCATCCACCATCTCATCATCATGATCGGATTCAAACTCCTCCTCAAGGTCTCTCACTCTTGCACTCCTCCGAAGTTGGAGTTGCTCTTGTGCTCCCATTGCTTCACCAAGTAGATCCCATGATATCCCCATACCCGGATGAACATCTCCATCCTCCTCATCAAGATAAACAACACTTGCATAATCATCCCCTCCTTCAAATAGAAATCCTTGAGCTTCGGTAGCATCGGTGCTAATGAGCACATCCCATTTCTTCTTCTCTAGGAGCTTTTGTTTCCTAGACAACATCCTATTATTGAACCTTATGAAGACCAAATTGTTGCATCGCTCCGTTGTGAGCCTATTTCTTCTCTTGGTATGTATCTACATATTAAACATCATTTTGCATGAGCATATTTAAAAACAAAAACGAGAGACAAGACAAATGAGGAGACAAAATTGAGAGAAGAGATATACCGATTCAAATGCACTCCAGTTTCTTTCACAACCAGAAGAGCTAGAGGTCAGAGAGAGGATTCTCATAGCCATTTCTTTCAAATTTGGTGTTTCTCCTCCATAAAGCTTCCACCAACCAACTAGAAATCGGAGAACATATAGCAGTAGCAAGTTAGTAGTAGCAGCAGCAACAAGGTAGCAGCAGCAAAAAACAGCAGTAGCATGGTAGCAGCAGCATCAAGGTAGGAGCAGCAGTAGCATGGTAGCAGCAAGAAAAGAGTAGCAACTAGTGGGCAGGAGCAAGCAAGTATGCCGGGGCTGTAGCTTTTATTTTCACATGCTTTTGCAAGCTTCTTTCCAAAAGTTCCTTCTTTGTTTTCATATTTCAGAAACTCGTCATTGACAACCAGCATGCAAGTATCATGATCATTTGCATAGTATTGTTCAACACACTCCTGAAATCCTTCATTTGCAGTGGTAAAGACGGAGCTATCTGCATAACTGTAGTGTGGGTTCAACACATATGCGGCCATGTGCAGTGGAGAATCTAGCCTTCCATTCATTTTCTTTTCAACAATGCCCATAGTATCTTTGTAGTTTCTCTCCAAGTTGTTAAATGCCTCCTTCATCTCCCTCTTTGCATTCACCAACTCTCCATACAACCAAGCCATTGATGGCTTAATATCCCAATCAACCAAACGAAGAACTCTCACCAATGGCTCAAACACCTTTATGCATAGGAGCACACCTTTCCAAAAGTTAGCATCCATCACCGTTGCCGTTGCATCCTTGCCTTTCTTTGTTTTCACATGACTCATATCTTCCCAAGCTCTTTCAACCACCATATACCTTAAAGCATCTTTCTTCTCCAACAAACTTTGCAATGTGAGAAAAGTGGAAGCAAATCTAGTCACCCCCGGCCTTATGATATCTCTCCTTTTTGTAGCAACCCTCATCAATGCCAAAGTCTTGTGATGCGCATAGATGAAGATGGTGAGGTTCTTTGCTTGATCAATTATTGTTTTGAATCTCTTGAGGCTGCCAATTCCTTGGAGCATCAAGTTGATAGTGTGAGTTGCACAAGAGCTCCAAAAGATCTTCGGCCTCTTCTCAAGCAACATTTTCTTGGCTCCCATGTTATTGGAAGCATTGTCAGTCACCACTTGCATCACATGCTCCGCCCCTACCTCCTCAATTGTGCTGTCCACTAGCTGAAATATGACTTCACTTGTATGTGACACATCGGATGTTTCCTTTGATTTGAGAAAACTTGTCCCCCCACTACAATGCATGCACAAATTCATTATGCTCCTCCTCTTCATGTCCGTCCATGCATCTGTCATGATGGTGCACCTAAGCTTTATCTTCTCCTTCTCACGTTCATCTAACAAACTCTTGGTCCTTGCATATTCATCACTCAACAACTTCTCCCTAAGCTCATATTGAGTAGGAGGCTCATATCCAGGACCAAATTTGCCTATGGCCTCACACATTTGACAAAACTCATCATTGTCAAGAGCATTAAATGGTATGCCTACAAGCAAAGGAACAAAACAATGCAATCAAGCAATCATTTCAAGCACAAGCAAGCAAAGAAATGAAGGACTTCAGAATTACCATGTGAATACACCCATCTAGCAACATATGGTGAACATTGACCTCTTCTCTCCTCGAATAGTGCTTCATTCATACTTAGCTGCTAAAAGGCTTCCTCTTTGCTTGATTTACCATCAATAGGACGCACAAACTTGTCCATTGGTCCTAATTTGTTGGGCTCCGATGATGTGCTTCCAACACAAACAGATTCTCTACCATCCCTTGCTTCATTTAGGGCTGTAACATGCACATCAGCCCTCACTTCTGCCATATGTTTTTTCTTCGCCACCTTCTTTGCCTCATATGCATCAAGTGCTCTCTGGCATATTGCTTTAGCCTCCGGAGTTGATCTTAAACATGAAAGAACGCTTGAGGTGGTGCCTGTGATGTGTAGCTTGAAACGGTTAATTCCTCCGGTGCTAATATGGCCACAAAAGTCACACTTCACCCTCTCCTTGTTTGTGACATCACATAGTTTCCCATAGTTCCATCCAACATCATTGGATTTCCTCTTAAGAGCTATCGGCCTTTCAGACTCTGTTTCGGCGGTGGTGTTCTCTGATGTTGACATCCTACAACAACAAGTCAACAACACAAATTAGCAGCTAGTAGCCACAGACAGCAGCAGCAGCTAGCATTAGCAACAAACAAGTAGCAGCAGCAGCTAGCATCAGCATCAGCTAGCATCAGCAGCAAACAAGTAGTAGCAGCATCAAACAACAGTAGCAGCTAGCAGCAGCAAATTAACAGCAACAGGCAACAACACCAAGTACTACTACTTTTACTCTACTAGTAAACAACACCACTAACTACCACCAACAGCAGCTAACATCACTTCAGCGGCAACTAGTAGCACCAGCAAAGTAGCAACAGACAGAAGCTAGTAGTAGAAGGTAGGCTCGATGGGGATCTGGGGGCTCACCTGCCTGAAGAGAAGAAGACCAGGCCGCGAGATCCACGGCGGGATGAGGTCGAAGGCCAGGAACCGGAGGTGCGGGGGAGGGCCCGAGCAGGAGAGGCGCGAGGAGGAGCTTCAGATCCACGGCGGAGGGCGTGCTGCTGCCGGCGGCCCCAAGGAGAGTCCGGCGACGCGAGGAATGGAGGAGAGGAGACCCTAACCCTAACACGGGCTTGATTTTGACCCTCTGCCTTTCATCCCGTGGCTCCCTGCCTCTTTATCCTGATTCCCCGATGGATCCCCTCTCGTCGTTCTGCGCCATTAAGCGTCCGTTCTGCGCTGTTCCGCGCGCTTAAGCTCGCCTTAGCGAGAAAAGCGCTCCGCCTAGGCACGCGTCGCGCCTTTACGAGCGCACATGGCCTATGCGAGGCGGTAGGCCAGCGCCTTGCGCGTAGGCGCGCATAAGCGCTCGATTAAGCGCGCTTTCCCGAACTTTGCTGATTAAGCTTTGCAAATTGTTTTTTATTGATAAACAATGAAACCTTCCTTACACAGGTGGTTCGCTACAAGCTTTAATAATAAATTTCCTTTGGATGGTTCACATTTTAATTGAGAAACAACTGTGGTGACACAATGGCCGCATGGAGGTGGCTGCATCGTCGACAACGGTGGAGGACAAGTACTGAATTTATATTCTTGCACACCGAGCCACCCTCCTGGCATGTCCCTTATTTAAACGCATTGTTTTCATTCTTCATTTTCCATCTTGCTTTGCTCCAGGGGAAGAGATAATAGACCAACACATTTTTGTGGTGGAGCTCTAGGAACATTCTGTAGACCAAGTATTTGTTCTCGCAATTGCTGCTTTAAATTCATCTGGTGCTTTGGTTTGAGCTTCTTTAGTCTCCAAATTGTATGCAAGGCAGACATGTTCCATTCACATGGTATTCAATAGATAACCTTTTGCACATTTACTAATATGACACTTCACCTGCCTGCTTGCCACTAAAGCTTAAAATTTTCTCTTACATAAAGTAGTTCAGCATGAAGCAATAAAGGTGTTGTTTGCCCATGGAGCCCCATATATTTGGTCTCATTTCATGGCGAGTTTACATTGATCTATTTCATTCAATATAGATAACAAACTTTGTTGTTTATATCTATTGAGACATGCCTGCATTTCCCTTTATAGGTATTAGTTTCCTGATTGAGTTGGTCGCAGCTGTCGTCATGTTTTTAACCCTACTGCCCCAGTCATACTTCAGAATGTAGAGTCTTTTGTTCTTATATCTGTTTGACACATTTTTACATGCGCCTAATATCGATCCGTTTTCTTCATGCTGTACGTCTTTAGGTGACATATTTGCTGACTAACCTCTTACTGATAAATGACAATGCCTTCTTCATGCAGGAGACTCACCACTGATGGTCGATTGACGTCGAGACTCGAGAATCATTTGCTTCAGCCCTGATGACCAGTTATCCAGATGCCAAGATGTTTTGACGAAGTTTATATTGCTATGCCATATTAAAATAGTGCTCTTAGATTGGCTCAAACTACTACTATGGCCTGCTTGTGTTATGTCGTACTAAACCATCTTGATTCTCTTGGTAGTTTCGGCTGCATTTTCTACCACACTCCCCAAACTAATTTAAAGGAAACATACATGAGTTGCTTGATGTCAGTTTACTAATCTTGCCTTCTTGATAGTTCCTTTTTAGTCACTGTAGATATCAATTTTTGTAAAAATGTTGAGATATCCTCTCCAGGAATATGGTTTTTTCATCACTTTCAGGCCAACGTTACTCAACTTTTCTTTGAGCGACGAGGAACTTCAACCATTCTTGGCGAAGGACTGCTATCTGATTGTCACTAGCCCCCTGTGTAAATGCTTAGCTTTCAATATTTTGTACTATCTCGCTGCCCTATGTGCTACTCAAGCCTGATCTATTAAACATTACTTGGTTTATTCCTTTGTGCCGAGCTTGATGTGCCTCAGTTGTACTCTGTGATATGTACTTTGATTGGAAAATTCATGAGGTTAAAGATTTGCATTGCTTTTGGTGTTGAACTCATTGATTACATACTTCAGGGCGTGCTTCTTAATGATTTAGCATTACCTGCTTGACAAAAGGTTGGGACCGGCACCCTCGTGCCAAGGCGCGTTGCCGATCTAGTATATGTGCTACTAGGGAGAGTGAGCAGCGATGGAAGGTGAGATCGGTTGATGCCGTCCAAAAACAAGATGAAGACCATCCGAGTGACTGATGATATGGCCAGAGTCGGAGCAGGTGTTCATTAGTCTGAGAATGCCAGTAACAATGAAACAATGACATGTCCCATGATGGGGATCGGTGCACGGGCATCAAAGCAACTATTTAGCATCATGGCGAGAAAGATGAAGGTTATTTTTCAATCCGTATCCCAATCCCACCTGCAAACCAGTTCCAATCCTGGCTCTGTTCCATCGTGGTTGCTCCACAGATTTCTGTCACGACAGCCCTCATCGACTTAGGGCAACTCGTGTTCTGGAGACCTTTTGACCCGGTTGAGAATGCGGACTGGCAGGAATTGCTTGACTGCATTGCATTGCACGAGCCTGATCTGGCGATTGGAGATGATCGCTCCAGACGGCGTCTAGAGCCTTCTGGACAATTCTACACTAGATCCCTATACCAGGCAATTGCTCCTTCGCTTGGCCATGAGGCGCTCACCGCAATCTGGGAGATCCGCCTCCCTCTAAAAATTAGAATCTTCTTGTGGCAATGGTTTCAAGGTCGCCTCCCGTCCGGCGTGGAGGTTCTGAAGCGCAATGGTCCCGGTGATGGACGTTGCCCGCTTTGCGGGCCTGAAGAGGACTCGAACCATATCTTCTTCACCTGCGTGTCCGCGCAGTTCCTTTGGAGCTGTTTCCACGAAATAGTGGGTGGAAGCTGGGACCACAACAACTTCCCCGCTCTCTTCGCCGAACTCCAGGCGATCCCACCCTCGATTCGCCACATTAGGTGGCTGGCCATTGGGGTGCTTGCCTGGACGCTGTGGACCGTTAGGAATAAGCTTTTGATTCAGCGTATTCCCCTTCGTCGTGCGTTACTTGCAGCTTTGGCGGCCGCTTAGCCGTCCCAGGGAGAGACGACATCACCTCCATCATCACCCAGTTTCATGCGATGGCTCTCCGGATGGCTCCATCGCTCCCCCCACCACCACCGAAGCCGGATTAGATCGTCGTCACCTCGTCGCCACCGCCGCCATCTTGGATGTGTTGTCTTGTCGTGCCCCTTGTTGGGCTTGTTGTGCTGTGCCCACAGCTGAACTTGGGTTTGTGTGTTTATTTGTGTGTGTGTGTTGGACCGTGCCTACGGTGGCGCTGTCTGTGTGTGTGTGGATTGTTCGGGTGATACCTTGGTACCTTGTGCTTGGTGGTTGCTTTATTTATAAAGCGGGGCGAAAGCCTTTTTCAGTAATCCTGGCTCTGTTCAGATCTTGTGTACCAAACACGGGAGTGAATGTTTCTCATAGTAGGGATCTCTCTATTAGCTACTCGTATGTTATAACTTGTTGTCATATACTACTCCCTCCGTCTCATAATATAAGAATGTTTTTTACATTAGTATAGCGTCAAAAACGTTCTTATATTATGGTACAGAGGGAGTATAATATTAGTATCAGCTCCTGGGTTTTTTGGGGCCCTCCTCTATTAAAAAAAGTCATCTCACCCTGCTTTCCCATTTCCACCTCACATTTCCCATCAACCAAATGCCACATAATTCTTCAGCAAGTTCTTCATGCCTAAAGAAACTTAATATTACAAGGATACTAACCTCTGCAGCACTGGAGAAAGGTATGCCATTAACATGAGTGATGATGTCCCCAACCTTTATCTCGGAGTGTCCAGGTGAAGGTACTTCTACCTGAAGCAGAACCCGTAAGACACGAAAAAATACAGAACTCCTAATTTTACGGATCAATACTAGAAAGAAGCACAACAGAGAAAATTCATACCTTCTCCACTATCACACCAGAGATCTCAGGGAAATCATGATGTATCTTCTCAAGTACAGTAAGCTGTGCTTCGTGGAGAGTTTTAACTCTCAGTCCATGCAACGGTCGTATGACCGTCCTGCGTCATCAGTTAATTCGTTTTACTAATGAATGCTAGAAAGCGAAGCACAAATAAACAACATTTCTTACTAACTCGCATACAATATTTCAACGAAAGGCT
Organism: Triticum aestivum; assembly: GCF_018294505.1. Classification (NCBI taxonomy): domain Eukaryota; kingdom Viridiplantae; phylum Streptophyta; class Magnoliopsida; order Poales; family Poaceae; genus Triticum; species Triticum aestivum. Next base: position 429,058,933 of record NC_057806.1, read on the forward strand.
CTAGGTTAACTGGAGTAATGAGAAGGTGGGAAAATGAAGTAGCCAAATAATTGGATAAATAACAGTTAAGCAAGAAGCGCATCAAATATACTACATATAAAATGACAACACTGATGTTTTCCAACCATGACACAGGTATTTATCCTGCAGATAAATCTTTTCAATTTGCCCAGATTGACCATTAAAGGGCAACGAAATTCCTTTGAAAACTCAAATTATGGACTTGAAAATATAAATTAGTCAAGGAGGTCATATAGTCCTGCTATGTCTAAAAACATTGTGTACTGTAATGAAGAAACAGAGTTCTATTTCCGTGTTATGCTCAGTTGGTGGCTCAGTCGTCGAATTAATGGTTCAGAATCATTAATTTTTACACACCTGTTGGCCGTGTCTGAAAAATCGAAGAAATATCCACAAGGAGATTTACCAAAGAAATAGGAAGACTAACTTTAAAAATATGTGTGGGCTAGAAAATGAAACCTACTTAGTGTTCCTTTTAATGAAACAGAAATAACAAATACATACCCGAAATCATTTGAAAGGGCTGCACACACTTCAACACAATGAAACCTGGAATGAAAGGGGTTTCTTTCCTGTCATAGAAGTTCATGCCGATGATATTTCCATCAAAATCCACCAGAGAACCCCCAATACCTCTCTGCAAATAGTTGATCATTTGAAAGAAATACATTCATCACTGTGGCAAAGATCAAATGAAAAAGAAAATAACATATAGCACGAGTTCTAGCAGATTTATACCCGTTAAGCAGCCGACAAACTTCAACATGGACACTTAAGTGATGAATCTTGTTATTCACAGCATAGTAAAGTTACAAATTTAGTTTCTACACTAAAACATAACAGACCTTAGAAAATATAAAAATTGAAGCTGCCAGTTGGTTATGAGACTTGGCTATATACTGAAGTGAGAGAGTGAACAAACTGACGGTCATCTAGTTCAAACACCAGATAATAATCAAAAAATATTTTTTTTGCTGATTATTATGTAGAAGGATCTCCAAATGGCTTCCGCCTTTGGAGAAAGAAGAAACCTTCAGTTTCTTATACAAATATAGTATGAGAAGATGTGCTTTGTTCTTACTGTGAAATTGTATTCGATTCACAGAAAGTTGAAACAAAAAATCTTCCTCCATGGTGTCCATGCATCTGGCTCTCCCAGACTTTAACAAATTAGGATAAGACAGTTTACTTCCAATGCCAGTTATGGATATACAATGAGGTCCTTAAACCTAAGATCAAAGTTGCTACAATTCTACGAATGCATTCCAAACAAGGCACAAAAAGAAGCAAATAACTATTAATTAATTTTAAGTAATTCTATAATTAGTGGTTCAGCCATCAATTTGCATAATGACTTCAGCTGTTTGAATTACCTTTGAAATCCTGCAAGACGACACAAGAAGTTCTTCACAATCAAGCTGGCTTCTTCTTGGGATTAGCTTTCCTGAAGCAACGTTCAAGCTCCACGGCTCACAAAGGCAGCCTAACGCTACAACATCTCTTGAATGGTACTCGTTAAAATTAAAGATTCTACTGTCCGCACTGAACTTTTTCGTAGCCAGCATTGAAGTTGAACGGACTTCCACCACACATATATTGTAACAAAAGTCCACATTTGATACCAAACCCTCGAATATTTCTCCACTTGCTAGGAATACATTGATCTAGAGGAAAATACCAGATAGCAGAATTTAATCTTCACTGTTTAAAAGAACACAATAATAACACCATAAAGAAAGGAAAAGAAGAATGCATTAACCTTGAGTTTATCAGCTATCTCATCTTGGTGTGGCAATTTAACTAAACTAGCAGATGTTACCACATGACCAACACCCTCCAGAAACTCAACAATTGTTCCAGAGCAAGAGAAAAAATTCCTGTCTTCTGCAGGGAACAGAAATCAAACTCATTGAGGTATAGCCAAGTTAATACTGACATAAATAATAACCCGCTGCAATAATGTTATATATACCTATAAATGACTGAAGTCCAACCACACATTGAGCAAGTTCCAGTGTGAATTCCTCGACGCTCCAACTTGCGCACTTAAGCACAGATTCTCTCCCAAACTCATCAACGTCAAAGTACGGAACCCATTCAAAAGCTTAAAATTTTCAAAATCAACGCCCTTCACTAAACGCGAGGCATTACGGGATAAACCAAACTTGTTTCCTTCATATAGGTATATAAATAAATAAAATGGTAAGAGAAGCAAATAACCTGGTGGCTGCTCAGTGACCTCAGCTGCAATAAGTTGGTGCGAGGACTAATTAAGTTACAAAGGGAAGAACAACTTATTTGAAAGAATCAATGAAAGAGGGTGGAATCAAATGCTCACTGACGGGGACTGCCGGCCTCCAGCTCCAGGGCGGGGTGCTGCGGTACTTCTCCGCCTCCTCCTTGCCCTCCGCCGACGCCTCAAATGCGAGCCTCTCCTGAAGCATCTCTTCTCTTAACTTGAGGGCCCTGTCCACAACTTCTTGAGCTTCCTCTCTTTTACTCTGCTTCCTTACGCGTCTGTTTTGGAGGCGTAGGCGTTTGTTTTGGATGTGTGTCTCGCTCGCCCTCCGCTGTTCTTTCTTCGGTGCCTTTGCGGCATCATCGACGTTGCGAAGGTTGTAAAAATCGGTGGTCGATGCCTGTGCCTGAAATTGCCGTGGAGTTACTGCACTACGTACAGTACTTCTCTGTGCGCGGTGATCATTTGGGAGAGGGACATCGATGTCCTTCCCATGATAGGCAGAGGTAAAGAGAGGGGTTTTACCACTTCGGTGTGTTGGCCTTGGCCCGGAGCCGGAGGGGACGCGTGCTCGGGTTCGGCATCCATCGAGACTTGGGATTAGGGTTTGATCGTGATTGCCCGGAGATGCAGATTTGCGGAGAAGAAGGGCCACGAAACGAACCCGTGCCGGTGCCAAAGGCGGCAGGACAAGGGAACTGGTCTGCGGGCTGGCCCGGGTCCAACGACGTCGCTCGGCCCGGTCGATGTGTTCTGTTCCGCCTCGGCTAACCCCCAACCGCCGGCTAGGAGGACTAGGATGGCGTCGCCAACCCCACCGGCCGCGACGGACGCCACCGCCGGAGCCGGAGCCGGAGCGGAGATGCCACCCAAGGACGAAGACGCAGGTAGTACAAGTAGAACCGCCGCTTGGACGCCTGCCTGCCTCTGCCTGCCTGCTTGCCTCACGCACGCTTACCTTTTTTTCTCTCTGTTTGTCTCGTGACCTGCCTAGCAATTCGCCTTCGCCGCAGCCTGTTCGGCAGCGACGAGGAGTTGGAGCAGGAGCCGGAGTCGCCCTCGTCGTCCGGCGAGGACTCCGGTGCCAGCGACAGCTCCGAGGACGATTTCACGGAGGAGGGCTTGAGGGCGAGGGACGCGGTGCTGAGCGTGGCCAAGTCCGTCGTCGCCCTCGCCGCCTCCGTCGGTAACACCTTCGCGGCTTCACCAATTGGGCATTGTGCAATCTGCTGTGTGTTCGCCTCTCGCCTGAGCAATTAATCCGTTGCTGCCTTGCTGATCGGCAGATGGAGATCCCTCGTCCACCTTCGCCTGCACGGGCACCGTGGTCGCTCGCGAGGGCCTTGCGGCCTGGATCATGACCTCTGCAACTCTGATCAGGAAGCACGACAGCGGCACCGAGGTCCATGAACTTTCCAGTGTGAAGGTCGGCCCGATTACCTGAAACTGAGAGTTATCAATACCCGGCAAAAAAAAAACTAAGAGTTATCAATATTATTTCACCGAGTTTCTTTATGTGCTGATTGGTATGTTGCAGATTGAGGTGCTCCTGCCTAACAAAAAGGTTGTCAAGGGGCAGTTGCTGATGTACGATTTGCACTATAATGTCGCCATCGTTTCCGTCGAGTGCGAAGCTGATCTCCTCGTGGCGGTGCTCGCCGACCTCCCGGGCTCCTACTTCCTGACACCTACTCCAGTCGTTTCGGTTGCCTGGAAATTTGAGTCTGGAAGTTTGCAGCTGAAACGTGGGGAGACATTCCGTGCAGTTAGCGAGTTAGATTGCAATGAACTTATGGTCTGCACTTGTCAAATGGAGCCTCAGAGGCAAAACAAGGATAACAGCATTCAGTATATTACGACGGTGAATTCTGCTTCTGCTTGCATTGCATTGATACAAATTAAACTCCATAAGCGCTCACATTCTTTGTATCGATCTTATTGAATAAGTACTTGTTAAAATTGGTACCATTTTCTTCAGATTTTCATTGGGGGTCTTCTGATTGATTTGGAAGGAAGAATTGTTGGTATGAATTTCATAGACGAGAATAAAACTCCCTTTTTGCCTGTCCAGCTTGTTGGGAGATGCCTGAAACATTTCAGAAAGTTTGGGTATGTTTTTCTTTTACTTTGCTCTTGAATTTCTAACAGGATGCATGTAATACATGGGTTGCTCACTCATTTCTGAAGACCAAAACTATAATATGATTACCTGTTGTACTGTAGAATACAATATAGCTGAATGTATCCCATTTTATGAAACCGTTATTTTATTTTATTTTGAAATCGAAGGTAATCCATTTTACAGTGATAGAATATAGAGAAAATGATTTTTTGTCATGAGCGCAGGCGAATCAAACAACCATTTCTAGGAATAAGGGGCCGGGGGCTTCACATGTTGGAATTAAAGGACTTGGAGAAAATATGCCACAAGTACCATAAGCCACCTTCTGGAATTCTGGTGGAGAAGGTACTTACCCAACCTCAAGTCTCCAACCCACACTCATCATGCACCTTTTCCAAAACTCCCTCCCTCTCTATTTACTACAATTAGTTTTGTTGGGACACGAAACAAGATAACAAGTATGAGATGACATTATTTAGTACATGATCTGAGGATTTTAGAATTATTTATCTCAGATGTTTGTGTTTTGCACTTTTGCTTTCTCTTACTCTGTCCAATGTTTGCTCTGTATTCAAAATTTCAAATGCATTTCCTAGATTCCTGAAGTATCATCTGCAAATTGTGGAGGCATTGAGGCTGGTGATATCATTAATAAACTTGATGGAGTTGTTTTGCACTCTCCAGCACAGGTATTCTAGAGACAGAAAATGTTCTTGCCACTGCAAATGTGTGAAATAGTATTTCTGCCAAACTAAAAGCGCACCTTCCATTTTTACCGCTGTCACGTTGAGTATCCATAACTTTTGGAGGGAGACCTAGGAAACATGTGAGGTAAATCTTTAGGGTGTTAGACAATTTAAATATGAAACGGAACCATGTTTGGAAGGGTTTTGCGAATTTTTTCCCTTCGATTTTTTGGACTGTTTTAAATTTGAGTTGTTACATAAATGGACGTGTCTTAAATTGGGCGTTGACAAATAGTCCGGTCACAGTATATGTTATGTCATGCAGCCAAACTTCAGAAACATTTGTACTTGCAGTTGTGATCGAAAATTGTATAATGCTGCTATTTTCTTTCTGCTCTTTTGTGGCTTTTTGTCATGGATGGGAATGTGTCTTCTTATGTGAAATGAGAAGCTGCTCCATAAAAAAAAAGGTTGCCGGTTGGATATCTTTAAGTAGCTCACAAAAAAGACAAGTGAAAGCAATATGGCAATTTCATTTCACTTCCTCTACTGATACTTTTCAGTCTTTCTTGTTCTAATTCCTTCATCTTTACCTGGATTTCGGATTTCCATCCATCTGGCTCTCTTGGAAATCTTGACATGGTGTTTTAGTGCTTTTATATGGCAATCAGATTGTGTCCCCGTTTCGAGTTTCCTCGACTTAGTGGAGCTTATTCTTGCGCTTTTATGATATTACCAGCTTACAACAATGCTTCTAGACACAATGGAGGTTGCAGTGAATATGCAGCCAGTCGTCCTCCAGGTTAGTCTAGGACTCTACTTTACCCTGCTTTATGTGTTGTATAATTGTCTTACCATGTTAGTATACCTTTGGGTTGTTAAATAGGCGACTGTCTTGAGACCCAGGGATGGTACAACATTTGTTGCAAACCTAAAAGTAGTGGAATGCCCCCATGGTGAATGCCATATGTTGCTCAAAAACAGGTATGTTGTCTAATTTCTCAGGCAGTCTTAAACTCGAGCATGTCATGTTTTATGGGTGATTTATGTTGTGATTGGTTTCAATTGTAGATGGAGACTGCCACCGCCAAAAGAGTATTGGTGGGGGCCAAGTGAATGGCATGATTACTCCGACTAATTTTTAGCAGCCGACTCGGCAGCACATTGTTAGATAACTTTCCTTTTACGGATGGAGTATTACATCATTCTTAGCGAAAAGAGTATTACGCGGGCTTTGCCGTGGCGGGAACATGTGACGGTACATCAATGGCATGCGAGACTAAGGATAACCTTGACAATTTCCTGACACGGCATGGCAACACGAGAAATGCTACACTTATGCGTTGATTCCTACCGAAAGAAGTTATAGGCCGAGTTGTGAAACCTTGATTGGAAATCAGGAGGGAGTGGGACCCGCACTGAAAATCAGGGAGCAAAGAGATTGGTAGTCAGGAGTCTGTAGGTTTCTGTGGGATTCCGCAAGTGTAGAATTATTGATGGCAACGCTGATTCTCTGGCCTCTACGGTTGGTACAGACATTCTGGAATGGGCCTAGGCAATGCTGGCCGCCTCGACACGGTGGTCTGGAAGGCTTTCCTTGGCTTCCTCCCATTGTTTCGCGGCTATACCGAGGTGCGGGTCGGGTCAGGGACGGGGAGAGCACCGCCTTCTGGGAGGATGTCAATACTAGTATCCTGGCCATCTGCTTCCCCGAGCTGTTCTCGCACTTGTGGCGCCCCCATGCTTCTGTTGCTGCTGTCGACGACGAGATCTCCGGCCACCTCCACCTCCACCTCATGTTCTCATCGGCTGTTGGGGCGGAGCTCTGTGCCTGATAGACGGTCTCAAATCTCAATCGTTTGGTGCTACTAGTAAGTATGCACGTGCAACGCACGTATCATAGAGTTATGAAATAGAGAGAAAATTGGATCGCGGGAAGGGGAGCGGTGGCATAAGTGTCGAGGGAGGAGGATTGATTATTGCGGCGGCCATGCCTATAGGTTCCATTGGTATTTCCAGGTTAATTTTAGTGACTCCTTTGATTATGTTGGACTATTGTAGAAAAGATTATTGGGAACTTTTTTTGTGTGTAAAATAGGTAATCAATAATTGGAAAGCATGTCCGTGCTGGATGGAAGAGGTAAAAGAAATTACCAAGGTAAGACCTGAAGCTTCCTTGAACTAAATGTTGGTTATGCAAACAGTCGAAGTTAGCATCTAGCGTGTCAGTTATGCACTTTGAAGAATGTAAATCTTTGAACTTGTCTATCAAGTCAAGGATACATGATCCAACTATCGACATACTTTATAAAATCTGTCAGAACACTATCTATAGTAAATATAGCGAAAGCAAGTACATGTAAGCATAATGTCTGAAAATGTTAAACTGTGTACAAGTCAATTTTACACTAAAAGTAGAAATATATTTTATGCATTGTAAATGACTCTGAAAATGTCAAACTGTGTACAAGTCAATTTTACACTAAAAGTAGAAATAGATTTTATGCATTGTAAATGACAGAATCTACCAACAAAGCTTAAAGGCATTGACTGGCAATATATATTTGTGAACCAAACATGACATAAACTGGTAATATAACCTCACGCCAAAGTTTGGAAATAAATATAATGGTACATGACATTAACATTAAAAGTAATGTTAAAAAATTTCAAGCCATCTGACAAAAATAGAATATCACATTAACCAACAGTCTACCCTGTTTTTCACTCTAATTCAAGGGAAATAAATATGTTTTTTACATGATAAGGAAGACAAATGACACATGCTCCTTTTCAGTGGCAAAATAATTTCACTCCTTAAGATAAGTGTTGGAAACATGCACATCTTATTTGACACCTGAACAAGCGATTGGATTGCTTCCAATATTACAAGGACCAAAGGTCATGAAACATCAGTGTGAATCCCATATCACATCAATTTGGATTTTCCCTTTCATATCTGCATTGTGTAAAATTGGATCAGATTGTAATATTTATATGTAATTTAGCAAAAGTTCTACCAAGCCATTAACTATGGAATCCATATTTATTTTTTAGGTAAACATTGATATTATTTAGGAGTGAAAGACATATGCTAAGTATGGGGCTCTGCTCGTATCACAGTACCACGTACGAACCAGCTGCACCGAGCTTAATTACTATTGTTTCGCTTGCTGCGAAGGGATTCCCATCTTAACTGGATGGAGATTACGTGTGTGGCGTACGAATTCGCTGGCCCGGATCAATCGGATGGATCCACTACTTAGCGGGAGGTACGTCCAATCTCCCCACAGCGAGCATGCGATTAAATGGAGCTGCGATGGGATCAAGCTTTAATTATTTGCCTGGCGCTGATCAGGAATTTTGTTCCTCGAAAATGGATTTGATCCAGGATGAATTGATGGTCAATCTCTGAACCCCAGTTCCAGACAAGTTTGAGTAATTAACAGTACATGCGAAGGCATAGGAGACGTGCTCGTACCTGTCCTGGCCGCGTAGCGCTGCAGGCCCACGTCACTATCGTTCCTCAGGAAGAGAAGACCGGGAGAGTCAAACTAAGAGTCGAGCCGTCGACGACGACGAACACTCAAATTGGTGAACAAAAAGAAGGAAGTGACGGAAGTCAAGAACGAGCAAAATCAAGGTCAAGGTCTGATCGATCCTCTGATCCAAACAAACAGGGAAACGAGCACTTTGGTTTCCACGTTATTCTCTGCCTACATGCGAACATGGGCCAGACCTTCTTCTTTTTTCCTTCTATGTACGTAGTGCACAAGGCTAAGTTTCAAAAAAAAACATGATGACGTAGATCATGGTAATTATTGCTAATTGATATTTTTCCTTCTATGTATGCAGTATACAATGCCGAGTTTCAAAAAGAATATGATGGCGTAGATCATGGCAATTCTTGCTAATTGATATGATTAAAATAAGCCCAGGTTGGAGCGAGATCGTGGTAATTATTGTGTAATTATGATGGCGTAGATCATGATAACTATTGCTAATTGATTATGATAAATGATGTGATACAACATTGAGGCAATCTGGTCTATTGAGAAATGGTGGACGTATGATTGAGATGTAATGTTTCTGTCACAACTCAATTGTTTAATAGTAGTATAGATGTCCCATGTCATGGAAGCCCCGTGGTCTTCGCGGGACCCTGGCTCCTTTCCACACTGGTCATACATACTAGAATTTCGCCCCCACCATATCTGGAGAGCCTTCGCCCCAAGCAGGTCCAAGATCTTCCTCTTGCTCCGTCACCGACAACGTCTCCCCTGTGCATCCTTGTTGCATGATAGTCACATCATCGACTCCCTGGTGTGCGCGTTCTACAGTGACGATAAGGACACTGCACACCTGTTCTTTGGATGTGCCCGCGCTCTTGCCATCAGGCGTGTAATCCTCCCCAACGGTGCGGCAAGGTGCGCCTAGGTTGAAGCTCTCTGTGCAGCGGTCTTTTGGTTGCCGGGATGCCAACTTGCCCGCATCTACGCTCAACTGCCGTGATCGCCGCCCTCTTGGGCACCTGTTAAAGCCGGAACGACAGGGTTTTCGCCCCCTGGGTCTGTCGCCCACAACATTGTCCGGAAAAGTTATCATCAAAATAAATAAAAGAAGATGTATTTTAGTTATAGATACATTCTTTTTTGTCCATTTTGATGATAAGTATTTTTGAACAAAGGTCTACGGAAGACGTCAATTCCAAGTAAAATTCACATGTTTCTTTGGAGACTAGCTAAGCATTCGCTTCCCATTGAGGATGTGAGGACTCACAGAAAAATGTCAACGACTAGCTCTTGTGCTTCATGGGGAGCTGCAGACTCCTCGAAACATTCATTGCTTGAATGCACCATGACAAGGTGTGCCTAGGCACTTTGTCGATGGTGAGTTGGGCGATATATCTGAACCAAGCGCCAAGAAGTGGCTCTTTTCGACGATAGAAACATTATCACATGACGCCTTTGTTAAATTATCAGTGACTTTATGGGTAATATGGTGGGCAAGTAGACAAGTGATACACGAGGAAACTTATCAGTCCTTCAGACATATGTGAATTTATTAAGAGATTCGTATCGGACCTCAAACTAACATCACAAAAAGGAGTCAGCACCTGCTGAGGCTAGAATCGCAGCAGCTAGACCGAGAGCTCCACCACAAGGGTGTGCAAAAATTCATGTTGATGCAAGTGTGGCCAAATCCAGGATGAGAGGTTCAGATCAGCGGTAGCAGTATGCCATGATGAATCGGGACTATATCTAGGAAGTTCTTCTGTGGTTGTTCTACGGATTATTAATGTCGCTACACTCGAAGCAATCACGTGCAGAGAAGCTTTGTCTCTGGCTAAGGATTTGATGATCCATAATTTTGTAGTTGCCTCGGACTCTAAACAGGTGGTGAATGATATTGAAAGAGGCACAAATGGTAGCTATGGGTGCATCATTAGCGAGGTTAAGCAAGGAGCAAGGTTTTACTGATGCAAATAGGTTAGCTAAGTTCTCTAATACACTAGATCAGGGGCGACATTTACGGTTGATCCATCCCCATGATCTTTTTTTAAACCATTTTATGTGGTTTATGATCAATAAAACTTAGCTTTACCCCTAAAAAAATCTATCCATGTAACAATAAAAACAACAACCATAACAATATTTACATGTTAATATAAAAAATACCTATAAAAGGCCACATAACATGATAGAAAAAACAAATTAACAGTTTTGCGTACATCACAACTATAAATAACACACAACAATATGCTCAATACTTAATGGCCAATATGAGATGAAAACATGTTAAATAACAAGTGTCACTGCCATATGTGTTCTCTTGGGTATCCATGGAGTAAGTTTTGACAAATGTTCCAACTTAAAATGGCAAGTGTGATGACATAATCTGGCAACTGATAGCAACAACTTCTTTTCACAAAAACATGTCAACATGGGTTCATGTTTCATAGCCCCCGGTAAGGCAAACACATAGGTAAAGTTGGATCGCTAATGAGATGATGGCTCTGTCTAGCACATCTAGATGTGCCCTAGTTATTGCACATCAAACTAGAAAGAAAAAGAAAAAAGACAGAAGAAAATGCTTGCACGAATATTAGAGTAAATCAATGACATAGGACTTAGATGTGCAATACTTAGAGCACATCTAGATGTGCTTTAGCCAAACTGATGATATTAATGGTTTGCAAGATAAATAATTTTTAAAATTCGGATTTAGCAATTATGTTACGATATCTACATGTGTAAGCTTCCTGCAAGCATGTGCTCTTCCTATATAGGCAAAATCCCATTGGACAGCAGCCACATACCATAGGAAGACAGCTGCTACTTGCTGCTTAGAATTTTCCAAAAATATTTCCCTGGAAGAAATAAATACCGGATTATTACTAGTATATCTTAAATAGAATTCAAGGTAGTTCCTTCAGTCTGCGAGTAAGTTTGCCAAATTTGTCCTTGCAAAAGAAAATGGTCTGCTCAAAGTAGTATCAATCCTGACTGAACACTAATCCTAATTACTACTCCAGCGGGATACAAATCAGCTCTAACCATAAGGGGCAAAATGAAGTTGATTCCCTGTTAGCCACGGTGCTTTTCGGTGAAAAGGGTTCCGTTCTCAACCCGCCGAATAAAATAAAGTCTCCCAAGCGGCCACCTGCGAGCAAACGATATATCAACACAAAAATACTAACGAACTAGACTGTTTCTTAGTTCATACACGACTAAATTACCTGTTGAATCCACCAGTAGGATTAAACCTGCTGACGTCGATTGTTCTGGTTGTGGCTTCAGATCTGCGACCTCTCACTGTTTTCACATCAAACTGGATGGGATATACAAATAGGACACAAGAAGCTACAATCAGCACGTCAGTGAGAATCATAGCAAACACTTTATGCACTAATATTTACACCAAACCTTGAGGCTTATCACTGTTTCCATCTGGTTTCCGCCTTTTGTTGGGTCCAATTTCTGTCTCTGCAGCATGTGCTGAGCGCACGTATCCAGCAGTATGCCCCCCAGCTGACAAGCAGAAAACATATATGTTGTCAACATTGTGCAAATTAACAACAGTTCCTGGTGTTAACCAGATGGAACCTACTAATGATGCCACCAGTGATGCCATATCTGCTTTTCTAATGCTACTACATATCTTCGTATTTGTGTCCGGGGGACAGTCCCAGCATTACCCCAAACCCACACTTCACCAACAAGGAACCTACCCGCCTCCCCCCTTTCTTTCAGATGCATGCCATCATGGCCGATGTCCCTGCAGGACTGACACCCCCGCATATGGTCGAGATCCTGCAGCATGTGCTCCGCAGTCATGGAGGAAGGCAAACGGCGAAAGTACACCCCTTTAGACACCTTCCTACAAATAGGAGCCCAAGGGTAGAGAGGAAGGGGGTCACGCTTCTTTTGTAAACCCTAATTCTCCGAGAGCAATATGAGGTTTATTTGTCCATTACTAGATGGCCACGTGTGTGTCTAGGGTTTTGCTCCCTGAGTCTTGCACATCCTAGGGTCAGTGCTGCTGGCCGGAGATGCCATAAGTTTACTGCCAAGACTTGTATCTATAACATTTTGGTATACTTGTTTTCAGGTTTTGGTAGGACTAGTCCTTGCCTCCTTGGACCTTGGACATGGCCTCTGAAGTGGCATTTGGGCTTTGGTTGCATGATGGGTTTGGAATTGGGATATCAGGTGGGATATGAAAGTGGGTTTCGGGGCGCAACAACTTAGTGATATTCTCACAACTGCATATACTGAGGTAGGAATTAAATTTTATGAGACCAAGACAAAATAAAAAAGGGCCGCGCTACGCGTCGGCCAGCGGATCTTTTAGGATCTTTCTAAAAGATCCGCCGCCTCGCCAACCGTAGATGTACAACCATCCAGCGTCCAATGTTGTTCTCATCATTGCAACAAGGGTAGTGTTGCAGAATACTTTGCAACAAATATTATGTTGCAGAAATCTTTTGCAACATAGGTAATGTTGCAGAAATTTTTTCTTCACTATTTTTGCAACATGGATGTTGTTGCGTGAAAAAAATTGCAACACAGACAAAGTTGCAGAAAATATTTGTAGTTTTTTTCGTCTTTATTTTTTGCAACATGGTTGTTGTTGCGGAAAGCAATTTTGCAACACACATAATGTTGCAGAAAGATAGACGCAAAAGACACCCATACACACGTCACACAGAGGAGGGGGCGGGTCGCACTGGAGCGATCTGCCGGCTGAAGGTAAGCATTTCCCAATAAAAAAAGGTGGGTTTCATATATCAGAAAAACATTAAAAAGATCAAATGTGATTCCAAGAACCTAGTTGCCTCACACTTTGCAAGCTGCTTCATTCTTAGCGACGAGTCCTAGATCAAAACTGAGTATCACAGGATACAGATCAAGCAGCGGGAACCTCCAGCAACTAGCACAAGTAGTGTTCCCATAACCCCAATTGGAGTAGCAGCCCGGCACCAAAAGGAGCTGAAGACTGAGTAGTGTAACCTCTAACATGAATCTAGAGCAGCAGCATCTGATGGGTGATAGACAATGGAACTTGGAATGCACCAGCTGTGTTCGATAACATGAGGGGTGGTCAAGACGATACCCCAGGAGGCAACAAAGGAGGAGGCTCAACTCAACCATATGCGATGACCGTGATTGGGTGCTGCTAGGGAGAGTGCGCAGCAATGTAAGGCGAGATCGGCTGGTGCTATCAAGCAACAAGGAAGATGCCGAGCACCTGGGTGACACATATGGCCAGAGCAGGTGACTAGTCCAAGGGTGCCGGCAACCAGTGACACGATGACACATGCCATGATGGGGATTGACCCATGGGCATCAAGGCAAGTAATTTAGTATACTGTCGAGGAAGAAGGGCCATCCACGGGTTGAGAAAGATGAAAGTTAATTCTCGATCTAGATCACATACCGACAATTCCCTCCTCTGGGATTACAGGAGTAGGAAAAATGGCATCTTTTCCAATCCCAACCTATATTTTTCATATCCTGTGAACCAAACAAGGGAGTGAAGTCGTTTTCCCATTCCCACATCCCATTTCCCATCAACCAAACGCCTTCTTCAGCAATTTCTTCATGCACATAATAATAACCTTAATGTTACAAGGATACAAACCTCTGCAGCGCTGGAGAAAGGTACATCATTAACATGAGTGATGATATCCCCGACCTTTATCTCAGAATGTTCAGCTGAAGGTACTTCAACCTGCAACACAACTCGTAAGATTAAGAAAAATATGGAACTCCCAATTTTGTGGATCAATGCAAGAATGAAGCGCAGCAGAAAAAATGCACACCTTCTCCACGATCACACCACGGACCTCAGGGAACCCATGATGTATCTTTTCAAGTGCAGTAAGCTGTTCATCTTCGTGAAGAGTTCTAACTCGCAGTCCATGCAATGGTCGTATGACCTTCCTGTGTCATGACATAGTTTATTTTAATAAACAACGCTATAAAGTGCAGCAATAATAGACCACACTTCTTACTAACTTGCCTACAATATATCAATGAAGGTGTAGCTTAATTAGAGTAATGAAAACGTGGGACAATGAAGTACTAGCGAAGAAAGAAGAGCTTCCAACATACCACACATTAAAATGAGAATATTGACATTGTTGAACCAAAGTTAGTATATAACAAGAGGGGTGTTTAAACTGTGCATTCATCTTTTCAGATAACTTGCCCAGATTGACCATTAGAGAGCACTGAAAACATAGAGCAGTATAGGAGGTCATACAGTTAGCTATGGCTAAAAACATTTGTCATAAAGAAACAAAGTTCTATTGCTGCTTTATGCTCTGTCGGTAGCTCAATCTAACTATAGTTAACACACAACTGTTGGTAATGTTTGAACCATCGACAGAATCTCCACAAGGAAAATTACTAAGAAATACGAAACACTAAACTTCAAACTAGAAATCTAAAAATAGCCTAGTCACTTCAATATTACACATAACATATTTTGACAATCACTATTGTGACTCTAACTATGGGCTAGAAAATGCAAGCCTACTTGATACTTCCTTTTAACAAAACATAATTAACAAAAGACATACTTGAAATCATTGAAGTGCTGCAAACACTTCAACACAATGAAACCTGGAAGGAAAGGGGTCTCTTTCTTGTCATAGAAGTTCATGCCGATGATATTTCCATCAAAATCCATCAGAGGACCCCCAACACCTCTCTGCAAGAAATGCAATTATCACTGTGGCAAACGTGGATGACCAATTATGAAGAAATTTCCTAACATGTAACATTCCGGCAGATTTATATCCGTGGCACAGCTGAAAAACTTCAACATGGACACTTAACTAATAAATATTGTCATTCAAAACAGAGTTGGTGATATAAGAAACTGTAACCAATTAAATTTTTGATAAGTTCTTCAGTGCAAATGCTCATACGTCTTGGATTAACAAACATTCCTTGCAGGCAAGCTGCGGTAGCAGGTAGGCTAACCATAGACAGTGGTAAACACAGACCACAGGCTGTCCTTTCAAAGATTTGTCTAAGAATCTCTGAACGAAGAATGTTGTTGGTGATTAATTCCGCCGATCCTGTACACGAAGGTATACATACAATTTAGGTGTCGAGTCGGGCAATGAGGGGACACTGTCGTAGACTTCGGAGACGATGGAGACAATTATATACCCAGGTTCAGGGCCCCATGTTGGATACTAGCCCTACATTCTGCCATGTGTAGTTGTGTACATTGATGCGAGGTTACGGATTACAAGAACTAGATTGGATCTACAAGCTAGGCATTGCGGTGTTGAGTTGCTTCTCTTGTGAGTTTAACCATCCCCCTATGTTGGGGTCTCCGAGGTCTTCTATATATGGGGAATATCTCCCATGATGGAGACGATGATGAGTCTTGGCAGTCAAGGCTTCCGACTTCTTCTCTGAGTGGTAGTCATGGAGAGTACCTCCTGAAGGAAAATATCTCCTTGAATTATGGGAAATATCTCCTTGATTGGTTTAGACCCCAGATACTTGCAGGGTACTTGCTTTGTCTACCCTGAGTCATTCCCTTATATGACAGGGTGCGGGCACACACAATACCCCAGGGTATTGTAGGGAGAAGCCGCTATCGTGTACTCCCTCCGTTCTAAATTACTTGTCTTGGATTTGTCTAGATACGGATGTATCTAGACTCATTTTAGTGCTAGATACATCCGTATCTAGACAAATCTAAGACAAGTAATTCGGAACGGAGGGAGTAGAATACAGTACATCTTATCATAGTTCTCCAAAACTCATCGGCAAACGTGGCAACTGACAATGACTCTCAGACTTGTTTCACAGAGGAATATTGCATTGCCATTGAATTCAGAAAGATAAAACCATAGATACTGGATTCGGTGGAATGGGCTTCGAACCCAGATCTAGATCAATTGATAGATCTAGACCAGTGTTCGAAATCGGTACAGATCGGTGGACATTCGCTCACGATACGTCAATCTCAAGTGAACCGCAAAAATGGAATCACTGCGGCAGCTATTACAGGCTAGACACCGCTGCAGCTTTCCTGAGTTGACAGGGCTATCCGAGTGACGACATCAGCGCATACATGGCTGCTGGTCTGTCGCAGCACCTCCCGTGCAGCGTCGATAGATGCCTGGATGAGGCTCCTCTCCTCCATCCACCAGAGCACAAGCACCATGGGACAGAGCAGGCAGGGAGGCATATGTGTATTAAGGAGATGGCGAGCTAGCAGAAGAACTGAGGAAAGTTATGTGCCTGCAGCGTCGGGGTAGGAGAAGGCTCAATTTGCGGTTGCTGGACTATGCTGTGCTTATTTTATTATCGGATGTGGGAAAATAGTCATAGAACTAGAGATAAGTGTTTTTTTAGGAAGGAATTAGAGATAAGTTGGCTAAACAAAGACCAAAATAGGGAAAAGCTGGATTACCATAATCCATTGCAATGCCGAATGCAGCCAAAGATGTGTGCCTGTGTACCACCAGGGATCACAAGGACTAGGAAGTCTGGATGTGAAGCCAGCAGATTAGGTTCCCATTCTCTAGTGGGCCTGGTGGCTGTTCTTTTGTTAGGTATGAATCAGATGTATAATAAAATATGTGGCCCACCTAGTGTGCTCATCTCCATAAAGAGAAAAATACGCTGCATACTAGAGTTAGCGAATCGGAATCATCGGGTTCACAAACCCCTTCTACAATTTGCAAATCGGAGATATGCATCCCCATCGAATCCGATGCGCTGGGCGTAGCTAATATGAATTGCGAAACAGGTAATTATATAGTGCTATAGGAATGATGCACCATTTTCTTTTGCAAGAAATTTCTGGAACTTCATACAAGAAATACTGGTACAAACTGCTCTCTCTAAATGTGGAAAGGCACCATAACTTGAAGCTGAACTATGGGACGATCACACTAATACCTATGGAGGCGCAAGCTAACAAAATTCTAATGAGCAGTTTCACTGTAGTATCAAAACAATTAAGTAAATTTCTTAAATTGCACCTTTTCTTCCAAACTATAAGGAGCCACTCTAATGAGCAGTTTCACTGTAGTACCAAAACAATTAAGTAAATTTCTTAAATTGCACCTTTTCTTCCAAACTATAAGGAGCCACTCTAATGAGCAGTTCCACAAAACAACAACCTTTTCCACACTTTCAGAGAACCAGGATTTTTAGAATTGTGGCAGTCATGGGCGAACCAGCCCCTAGCCCAAATTATGGAAATAGTATGGTCAGTGTTCACACATACTGTAGTGGGTGGAGCTGTAGCACAATAGATCCTAAACTCATCCAATCAAATAAAGAAATAAGGATTGCCTTTAGAAAGTTAACGATACAGACCTAAATAGTTAATAAAATATAGATAAGAGATGAGATTAGTTTACTTTCAATTAGAGATATTTCATTTAAGTTGGACATTAGTTTCTGAGCCATCAAGTCAAGAATTCCATATAAAAGGAACATGAAGTACTCATTTATAATCAAGCCATCATTAACAAAAAGACACTAACAAAACCTCCGAGCCTCTCAGGGTTGAGCCCTGACAGCCCTAAATGAGGGTGGGTGCTCTATCCCTGGTCTCCGGACCTTTACCCAGTTTAGCACATGACAGTGGCTGTTGTCTCCCATCCATGAACAACATAGTTCCAGAAAACTAGTACCCAATTTCTTTGTGTCACTGAGAGGTGGGCATACAACTGTCAGTTTTTAAAGAGTGGTTTTCCGAAATAATAAAATGGAACAGAGGTGGTTTTATGAAATGGTTTACCCAAATAATTAGTTGGTTATGATTAATAGGTTTGAAAACTTGGTATATAATCAGTTTTTCTGAACAAGTTCATATGGGATGTTGCCATAATTAATGCATGGGATACTATAATGTCCTTCCAATATCAGTTATGGATATGCAACGAAAACCTAAGATCAAGGTTGCTACAGTTCTACCGATGGTGCTCAAATAAGGAACCAAACACACCAAATCTGCATTATATGTTTTTAAGTAAACTATATAATTGTTGTGTCAGATATCAATTTGCATAATGACTTCAGTCGTTTGGATTACCTTTGAAATCCTGCAAGATGAAACAAGAAGCTCTTCACAATCAAACTGGCTTCTTTTTGGAACCAGTTTCCCCAAAGCAGCGTTCAAGCTCCAAGGCTTACAAAGACGGCCTACAGCTACAACATCTTTTGGATGGCGCTCATAAAAATTGAAAATTCTAGTGTCAGCACTGAATCTTTTCGTTGGCAGCTGCAAAGTTGAAGGGACTTCAACCACACATATGTTGTAAGAAAAATCAACATTTGAGACTGAGCCCTTGAGTACTTCTCCACTTGGTAAATGTACATCGATCTAGAAAAAATATCAGATAGCAAAGTAAGTTGATTGTTTAGATGATAATAATACGATAATGAAGAAAGCAAAAGAATGCAGCAACCTTAAGTTGATCAGCCTGCTTATCTTGGTGTGGCCATTTAACTAAACTTGCAGATGTTACCACATAACCAGTACCCATGAGATACTCGACAATAGTTCCGGAGCAAGAGAAAAGATGCTTGTTTCCTGCAGGGAACAGAAATAGAACTTGTTGTGGCATAGCAAAATTGATACTACTTAACATAAATAATAACATGCTGACATAAAAAATTTCACCTGAATATGACTCAAGTCCGACAATAGACTTAGCCAGTTGTAATGTGAGTTCCTCAACTCTCCAACTTGTATGCTTGAGCTCAGATACTCTCCCAAACTCATCCATCGAATCATACGGAATCCATTCAAAATCTTAAAAATCAAAAAGCAACACCCTTCACTAAACACGGAGCACTAGAGGATAAACGAAACTTGTTCCTTGTTCATATATATATATAGGTATAAATACAATGACAAGAGAAGCAAATAACCTGGTAATGGTTTTTTGACCTTATCTGCAATAAGTTGGTATAGCGACAAAGTTATTACAAAGGGAAGAACAACTTGTATATACAGTATTTAAAAGAAGGAAGACAAGAATAACTGTAGGAGGGAAGAGGGTGAATTGCCCACCAACAGGGACTGCCCTCCTCCACCGAGGGGTGTAGTAGAACTCGTCCTCTCTGCCCTTTACCGACGCCTCGAAATCGAGCCTGTTTTGACGCAGTTCCTCTCTTAGCTTGAGGGCCCTCTCCACGGTTTCTTGAGCCTCCCTTCTTTTACGTTGCTTCTTTAAGCGTCTGTTTTGTATCCGTTCCTCTCTCATCCTCAGCTGTCGCTTCTTACTTGCCTTTGTGTCGTCATCAACGCCGCGAAGATTGTAGAAATCTCCTGCACATAGCTCATCGACGCCAGAGGTGGTTTCACTGGTTGATATCTGGGCACGAGAAATTAGAATCGTTAAGAAATTATACAACTCGTCTATGCGTGACAGTAATTATTTGGGCTAGAGAGAGAGAGAGAGAGAGAGAGAGAGAGAGAGAGAGAGAGAGAGAGATTACCACTTCCGTGAGTGGGGTCTGCGGGGATACATGTTCGCGGCCTACTGGGATGATCTCCTCCATGTGCCGGCTATGAGGGGCTGCATCCACCAGAGATATGCCAAAAAGTTGGTTTTTTTTTGGGCGGGGGAGCTGGGGAGTGGGGATTAAGAGCGCATACCTGAAAAATCGATGTCGGGGTGGAGAGAGCAGGTACGCACCGAGGTAGAACGGGGGCGGCGATGGCGGCGCACAGCGGCGGATGCACAGAGTCGGCGGATTAGCAAAGAGATGCACTGGGTTGGATTCGGGGTTGGGCAGGTCGGAGCATGAGAGAGGAGAGGAGACGAGAGGAGAGGGGAAAGGTAGGGATCACGGGAGGGTGGAGTCGGGCGGGGCCCTGCGGAGGAGAGGAGGTGGGTTTGGATGGTTGAGATGCTCCGGAGCGTGATCTGGAGGGCAGAGATTCGACGGGCCGTGTTACCAATGGGGGGTCAGAACTCAGAAGTCAGAAGGAGACAAACGATGTCTTCTTATATTCTGTTATAATAAAAAATATGGCTGCCAGTATTTCTTTAAGTGACCGCTTTCTCCTCCAAGTTCCGACCCCGACCCGCTCTCCAACTTGACCCGGTCGCCGGCGGCAATGGAGGAGATGCCGCCGAAGAAGAAGAGAAATCAGGAAGAAGGGGAACAACGAGACCTGGAAAAAGAAGCCAAAGGTACAGGGGGCTTCGATGCGCCGCGCCCCCACCTGCCTCGTGCTTCCAGAGTAACTAATTATTCTTTCTTTCTGACCTAGCAGCTGCCCGCCTGGTGTTCTTGCTGTTCGGCCATGGCACTCAATCGGAGCCGGAGCCGAAGCCGAAGCCCGCTTGCCCTCCCTCCCCCTCCTCCTCCTCCGACCACGACGGCGAGAGCAACTCGGACGACGACAACGATTTCAGCGCCGAGGGCTTGAGGGCGAGGGACGCGGCGCTGAGCGTGTGCAAGTCCGTCGTCTCCATATCCGCCTCCACTGGTAATTTCTTGTTGCCCTTGCGGATTATTGCGGATATGCGATGTCCTAGTATCTTATTACAGTAGTAGTATTCTATACTGCCTAACTCTCACGCGACGCGAGCAATTTGTCTCTTGGCCTTTCCAACTGGGCAGATGGGGATCCTCCGTCCACCTTCGCCTGCACGGGCACGGTCGTCGCTCATGAGGGCTCTGCCACCTGGATCATAACATCTGCATCTCTCATCAGGAAGCCCGAAAGTGACACCGAGGTGCACGAACCGCACGCCGTCAAGGTCAGCAGATTGCCTGCCTCCATCAGTTGCTCTGTTTCTTCATAATGTGCTGATTGATTGGTGAGGGTTGCAGATCGAGGTGCTCCTGCATAACAAGAAGGTTGTGAAGGGGCGGTTGCTCATGTACGACTTGCTGTATAATGTCGCCATTGTTTCCATTGCGCGAGCCAAACTCCCCGCGGCGATGCTCAACGACCTCCCAGACTCCTATTTCTTGACGCCTGGTCCGGTGGTTGCTGTTGCCAGGAAATTTGAGTCTGGGAGGTTGCAGATGAAACGTGGGGAGACACTCCGCGCAGCTTGCGAGTTAGATTGCGATGAACTCATGGTCAGCACTTGCCAATTTGAGCAGGTAAAAGTTTATTTAAAAGGATAACAGATTCAATACTACTCTTAGGGAGCTCTGGTTCTGCTTGTGTTGATAGAAACTAAAGCTCCACAAGTGCTCATATTTCTATGGGTGTGTTTCTTATAGATCTCATTTAATGAATACTTGTTCATGTTCAATTATTTATATCGCTATTCCAGAATTTTTTTATTGGGGGGCTTCTGGTGGATTTAGAGAAAAGGATTCTTGGGATGAATTTCATAGATGAGAGAACCACCCCCTTCTTGCCAGTTCAGATTGTTGGGAGATGCCTGAGACACTTCAAAGCATATGGGTAAGTTATTGTGTTCAACTTATCAGTTTTTTCTTCACCTTCTAGCATAATTCATACGGAAATGTTAACGCCCACACGCGCCCACACGCGTGGATCTGCGTCCGTTCGTGAGCGCACGAATCTTGGCATATTTCTAGTGCCACGTAGGACAGGCCTGGTGTGTGGGCGTTCAGCCGGTCGCCCACACGGCCGTTTCACCACATAGGAGGGGCTGGTGTGTGGGCGTTCAGCAGTTCGCCCACACGCCACTTTGCACGCACACACAAGGGCTAGTGTGTGGGCATTTGCCATCTCGCCCACACGCCCGTCTCCTCTCCCACACCCAAGCTGCTAGTTGCCATGTGTTTTGCAGTGCACATGGCAACTGCCCCTAGTGTGCTTTATAAGCAGGTGGCAACTCTCTTTTTTTATCCGAGTTTGCCATGTGTTTTGCAGGGTACACGGCAACTGCCTAGTGTGCACGTAAGCAGATGGCAACTCTCTTTTACCGAGTTGCCATATGTTTTTGCACGGTACATGGCAACTGCCCTAACGTGCATGTACATGGCAACTGCCCTAACGTGCACGTAAGCAGATGGCAACTCTTCCTTTTTACATGGCAACTGCCCTAGCATGCTTGTGAGCACATGGCAACTCATTCAACTGCCTAGTGTTAGTATGTGGCAACTCCTAAAGTTATGAAATCATGGCAACTACATTAGATCAGACCATACATGGCAACTGCAGTTGAGCAACCATGGCAACTGCAGTTGTCCGACATGGCAACCGTAGTTCAGCGACATGGCAACTGCAGTTAAACGAACATGGACGAGGGTCTGGACCATGGCAACTGCGGGCGCGCGGTGACCGTCACGCGTGGCGTGCGGGACCAGGAGGTACGAGGCCTGACATACGGGCGTGTGTGCGTTATCAACTTCGCCCACACGCACGCGTGTGAGAGGGATCGGGAGGGAAAAAAAGAGGCGTGTGGGCGCTAGTTGTTTTGCCCACACATAGGTGTGTGGGCTGTTCCTCTTATACACCACACAAAATGTGTGGGTGGACTCCCTAACGCCCACACGTGTGGCACTTATCGGCGTCCAATTCATATTATGTGTGAGGTGTTTACTATACTTGTTATGACCAAACATTAATGCATGCAACGAAATTTTGTGGTGAGTGCAGGGAAGTCAAACAACCTTGGCTTGGAATAAGGGGTCGTTCCCTTCACTTGTTGGAATCAGCCAGACTGGAGGAAATATGCCATAAGTTCTCTAAGCCACCTTCTGGAGTTTTTGTGGACATGGTACTTATCCACCGGCCAATTCTCCAACCTGCGGTCCCACACCCAGGCCACTTTTTTCAACTCTTTCCCTTTTAATCAACTGCAATTACTTTTGTTGGGACACTTGACAAGATAACTAGCATGAGATGACACTGTTCAGTAAATGATCTGACGATTTCAGGTTGTTGTGTTCTGCTTGCTCTTTCTCTGTCCTTGGTTTGCATTGACTTAATCTGTTGATCACATATATTTCATAGATTCCTGAAGCATCATCTGCAAATTGTGGGGGCGTTGAGGTTGGTGATATCCTTAATCAACTTGATGGGGTTGTTTTGCACTCTATAGCACAGGTATTATTTTTTGATGGGAAATGTTTATGCTACTATGGATGTGTACAATATTGATACTGCCATAAAATAATGCACTTCCCTTCTTGCCACTGCCAGTCCTACTCTCTTTTTCTTTAGTCCCGATTTTAATTTTGTCTCTATTACGGGTTGGTGGATTGGGTTGTCATAACTTTTGAAGGGAGGCCTAGAGAAATTGCGTAATAAATTTTGTGGGTTTTAGAAATTGTACGCAAATAAATACAATCCGGTTTGATACGTTTTTTGTGATCATAATTGCTTTGCACCTAGTTAAAATTTAGGATGTTTATGATGGATCTTAAATTGTGTGTTCATAAGTACTCCTCCAGTGAGAAATACGTGCCATTTTTGAGATATGTGTAGGCAAACCTTTGAAACTTTTGCTAATGGACTATATTGAAATATTTAGTTTGGATAGATGAATGTCATGTCATATAAGTAGATTTTCCTTGAAATGTTTCATAATATTAGGATGTAGTATTAGGCTTCAAACTGCTTGCTGATGCTATGTAGAGTATGTCTTAGCAAGAAGGTATCAACATTGCAGTCTGCATACAAGCGTTATAGCATCATCCATCTGGAGAGAAATGCACACGCATTCGCAAAAAAAAAGGAGAGTAATGCACGCTAGTGCAGTAGGCAATCTCCTTATCAAAACTTAAGTCCCTCAGCTGCATTGAGCTGAAGAAACTGATGATCAACGACAAGTAATTTTGATGGGAGAGCCAAATGCCAGCAACTCTTTGTCTGTACTTTTCATGGGTTACATATCCATATGTCTGTCGAGAGAATATTTTGACCTATTTAGGTTACATAAAGTAAAACATCATTCAGCATAGAAAAATGACGACTTATATGACCTGAAACCACATTTGGTTCTGTGAGGTCTGGCCGCTCAGTGAGCGATATTGTATCTACTGCTTCCCTGCTCCTCTTTACCTAAACCTTTTCCTTCCTCCACCCCTCTCCCTTTTCCCTTTCACATCCACTATTCTACCTGACTTGCTGTCCGTTCAACCCTGTAGTCTACTTTTTGTATACGGCAAATCAGTTCTCATCGATCCCTGAATTGGTTCCCCTTGACTGTGTGGAGCTTATGGTTTTCATCCATTCCCATTTCCCAGCTTACTTCGTTGCTCCTGGACAAAATGGAGGTTGCAATGCATGAGCGTAGACCAGTCATCCTCAAGGTTAGTCCAGGTACCCGCCTGCCTGGGGTGTTTTAGTTGATTCACTAAGCTAACATCAATGTATCTGTGCGTTGCTGAACAGGCACTCATACAGAGACCCAAGGACGGGGCAACGGTTGCTGCAAAGTTAATAGTGGCTGAGCGTCCCCCCGGCGAATGTGATACTTTATTGAACAACAGGTATTCTGTCAATCTGAGAGTCGCGCTTGTATGCACTTCGGGACCCAAACATGTTCTCGTTTGTCTCATGATTTACGTTACTTCCTCCTTTTATTTCACATGATGTAATGTGGGTGAAATTTATGCTGAGATCGGTTATCTATTGTAGGTGGACACTGCCCCCGCCAACAGTGTATTACTGGGGCCCCCCGGATATATGTGATTGGGTTGATGACGACTCTGACTGATGATTTTCAGCAGCAGGTGTAGGTTGTTTTACTTCGTTTCATCGCTGTGCAACAGCTCGGTTGACTACTAATTTGGCAATAGCTCCCAGGTTGAAGAGTTTTGTTCTAAGTAGTACGAGAAAGAACGAATCAAGTTAAGACAAGCTTACTGAATGTATGGTTTCTTGAACTTTAAAAGTTGTCATTCTCATCAAGTTCTTTTAAGTGTAGTAAGCATGTCATCTAGATCCAAACTCGCCCCAACTACGTATGGTGACATGTCGCGTTGTTAACCAAAGCCACCTCGGCGGTGTCATCAAGTGTCGCACAATGCAAAAAACCATCATTTTACAGAATCGTTCCAAAGTGCATCACATCGAATTTTTAGCAGTCGCAAAACATGATGACCTTTTAACATGTTTTGATGTGGCTAATCCCTCGCGAGATAACGGTGCGCCATGACTGCTCAGTCGGAACCGGCGCGTTTGCTTCTTAGCAACTGTTAAGAGGAAAATGAAATCCACCCCCTTCTTTACTAGATGGCATCTGCTATTTATACAAGGAAAAGGACATCATTGGAAAAGGTGTCTGTTCAGAGGAGGTGCCTGTTCGGCAGGAACCCTACGCGGCAGTTTTACAACTGCCTGCGGTTAGTACAAGCAGGGATTAATCCCATAATTAACACATGGTTAATTAATTCTAACACTCCCCCTAATCAATGTTTGATCTTGTGAGCAGACATCATCTTGATAAAGTTTTCTCCAAAACCCTGTGGGAAAAATGAGGATAGAGGTGTTTGATATGTTGCCAAAACTCCTTCAAACCCAATAGGAAAAATAAGAAGAAAATGCCGCAACATATAATGATTATTGTCTGTTTAACTCAATATGAGAAAAACCCATAGAATTAAAGGACAATAAATATGTCATATATACTTTCTTAAAAACTCCGGTGGGGAAAACAGAAAATATGACATATGGTCTTTGTTGATATTACCTCATTAAAAACCTTCTTGAGAACCTATAAAGTAAATTCATGAAGGGAAAAAGAGTATAATATAATGCTCTTAACAGGAACAATTCAGGAACATACTCCCCATGATTCTTGCAAATTCCGAAGCCGTCATATACAATTCCATGAACATATTTTCAGAATGTAGAAGTTGGTAGAGACTTGGTGAACAAATCAGTCACATAATTTGACTTACAAGATATGCAATATAGTGATATTGCTTATTACGTAACCTGTTTGCATCCGGACAACACAAGCAACATTATCTTTGAGATAATGGTTGGTGGATGTAGCCATGATGTCTGTTTCGAAGACTCTTCATGAGAGGGCTACCACACCTAGTAGGAACACTAAGCTTGTCTACGATCTGACATAGTGGGGATCTGATCGATGTATCCAATGATATCGGTGTTCACATTTCTGTGAAACTGAAAAACCAGGACAAAATGTTTGATGCCTTGGAGATATTGAAAGATATTCTTAAGTACCAACCAATTGTGTTTGGTGGATCCAATGGCTTATGGAACGTTGAGTCCCAATATCTCATTTCCATCATCTCTTGGTCTAACTCGATCTTTCTCTAGTCTAGAGAATGAACTACCATGAGAGTTATGGATGGATAAGATTTGTCCACAATGAATTTCTCCAATATAATTTGGATATAGACAACATAGTAAATCATAATGTATGAATGAAGGTGCTCAAGTTGTAGTAACGAGCGGTATTTTGGTTTATCCAAATCCTTCATTTTAAACTCCGTCATTTAGATGATTACATGTGTCACAATTGCAGACACACAAATATGGATAATCATCATTGTAGGAGTAATCCTTGTGCATAAGGAACCCACTACGTCGGTTGTACCATATGTACCGACAACAATAAGTCGTATGGTGACTTACTGATTCTACACAGTGTATGTTGCATTTTGTATTTCGATTCAGAATTGGGATTCCATCGGGTATCAATCATATATGTCTGAATCTAGTGATCCACATGGATATGTAATCACTATATCTATCAACTGCAAAGATAGATGATTTTATGCTGCCAATGATATAAGTTATCAGAAAGAGATTCCACCTCTGGAGAATAGTTGGGTATCTGCGTGAACCCTTGTGCTACAATACTTGCTCTATATTTCACCACCTTGTTGTTCTCAATTCTGTTTTCAGAAGAAAACTGGTGTAGGTATTGCTTATGAATACCTTCCCATTATTGATCAAGATTATTTCTACCAAGATTATACCCTTTGCTTGAGTTCAGTCTGAGTGTTGTTCACACTTTGCCATGGCTATGGTCTTTGGATCTGAATCACTTGAAAGGTTTTTTCAATCTAGTTGAGAAATGTATGTCGACAATTGTAGACTTCCGGTTATATGTTTCTCTAGAATTTATATATCAATATATAGTTGATGGAAATATCGTTGCCCATGGTGACTGCTCGCGATTTCCTAATGCGGTTGAGTCGGGTATTCCGATGTCCCGGTCATTGTGTGCACTATGACCTGGGTTGGTGGAGGTTTCCCGTCCACTAGGTGTATACTACCCATTAGGTGTCTGTCAACGTGAAGTTGACTTGCATTTACTGATTCACAGGCCTTGATATCCTTGCTTGCAAGAAGCTAAATCCTGATGTACTACTGCCATACATCTCCCCCTATTGCTTCGAACGGGGAGTGGAGTGATTCTTATTGGTACCTTCACTCTTTCAGGCATATTTTGCAGGATTGTAGGATTGTGTGACACCTTTATAGTCAGCAAATGAATCTGGCAGGTTATTTGCAATGTGTTGCAAATGTTCTGAACGCATGGTTCAGATCTTTGAGTACGTGGATTTGAGGCAAAAATGTGTTGAACATTCCACTAATTTCCTGGCATTCTTTATGGTACTTGAAATCTCCCCCTAATGCCTGGAAATGTTCCTCATTGAATCAGCATACTGGCCTTGAATAACTCACCATGTGAGGGGCCTGAGGTATTGACGGTCATACAGTTATTCCTCACATAGATCCCAACTATATGTTGAGGGGCCAATGATGTACACCGGATGGTGATATCGGTATGCAACTGAATTACCGCAGATAGGAAATACTTGGTAGATATCCACATATCAAAGATAGAGGGGAATAATATTATGCAGTTCTGTCATGAGTGTGTAAAACTGCATGACTCCAACGTAAAGTTGGTAAGTTGCAATTACAAAGTAAAGATAATGCAATGAGCTTAACTCTTTGGATAGGATTCTACCAAACCATTTTGAGTCTAAACATTAGGACAAAGTGCTAAACTTCAATCTGAGGGCCATAGAGAAGGCACTCAAGGAGAATTCTGCAATGTTATCCATTCGATTTGGTTGAAATCATTGTCAGGATAATAAGTCAATGGTTTCGTGTGAATAAAGCACACACTTAAGACCATCATGTAGATATGTCTTTTAGAACCATGGAATACCTGAATAGTCTACTCAATGGTTGGGAAGAGCCATTTACCTCGACTTGATGCATTCAAGGAGTCTGAGTGGTTAGGCATACACTTTAAGGTGTGCGAGCCTTAAAATTTGCCTCCCCGTGTCACATATAGTGCACACAAAATCCAAATATTGTAAGAATTAAGCATCATAATAATCATAAACCATTGGAATTGCTGATAGTTTCGGTTTCAACCCAATGTCAATGATGACCAAAGCTGGAATGCCAAGTTTGTCATGCAAAAGACACTCTGGAAAACTATCTCGCATGCAACATGTGCTACGGGTTCTGTAATATGTGTAGTACAACCCAGATGATACATAGAGAATGTGCTTGCCATATCCGTTGCATGTGATAAAGAGAAGATATTTCTCTTTGTTGTTGGCGTAGGTTTCACTATGGAAACCATTTTGACGAATATCTCTATAGCTTAATAGGGTGGCGGCGTGTTGCGATGTAGACTCGGCGGCGTGTGACTCTTCGTCCGGGTGTGGACTCGGTCGCTCGTTGCCTTTCGACTGCACCAATAGCCTTGAGGCATCATGGATGGTCTCGGTTGATTGAAGCTCTTCACCTACGGTGGTGGTGTTCTCGTGCGGCTCAGGTTGGTAATGGTTGCTCAAGACCCTCTCATGGTTACCGTTGTGTTGCGGCGAGCTTGGTGCTCTTGGTGTTGTCTCGACCCATCTTTGCTCAAGGATGGTGCAAGATGCCTCTCAAATTGCTATTTGTTCCATTTTTCTATGGTGGAGCCCCAGTCAAGGTTCGTGTCTGGGATGACACTCGTTGATTGTGGATGCTCCTGAGTTGTGCCTTGGGGCCGGTTTGCCCGCCGATGCGTTCGGTTGTTTGCAAAGTCCTGGTATTGTGATCTCTCGACGACACCCCACATCTACTTGTGTCTCTCATGGTGATGGTCTTATGTCTGCTAGCTAGATCGTGCCTTGTACTGTTTTCGGCCCGGTTTCCCTTATAAATGTGTGACGCCCCGAGACCGTTGCGCCAGGTGTCTTCCAGTTATGCGCGTTGTTGCCATGTCATTCGCTTGCGTGTTGCATCTTGCCATGTTATCATGTGCATTGCATCATCATGTTTTCAAAACTTGCATCCGTCCGGGTTCCCCCAGTTTCGTCCGTTGTCCGTTCTGAGCCCAGACACACTTGCACGCGCCCGCGGCACCTTCAAAATATTATTTTATAGGTGGCCGGGAAAGGTTCTTGGAATGGTTTGAAAGTTGGCATGCGGTGTTGTTATGTTGTCAATAGAGTGCCTGCCAAGTTTCGTCGCATTCAGAGCTCGTTTGATAGCCCAACCGTTAAACATATAGCGGCATTATAGTCGGTCATACGCGGACGTTTTCAGTCTCCGAAAACTGCTCTCTCTCTCTCTCTCTCTCTCTCTCTCTCTCTCTCTCCTCTTAGCCGGAGGCCTTCTCCACAACCCACAAGTTCCAACCTACCCCTCCTCGCGTACGGTGCCGTCCGATCAAGATCGGAGGGTCCGAAAGCCCCCCAAACCCCCTGTAAGCCTAGCTCATGTCTATATATAGACACCCCCTTCCAAAATGGGCTACCCTAGTCTTCCCCTACCCCTAGACCCCCCTTCTCCTCGGATCCGCCGCCTCCATCCACAGCCAACCCCCCTCCTCCTCAAATTCTGGCGAGATCCACCCCTCCATTGCCACTTGGCACGCCCCGATTGGCTCCTCCGCCACCTAGCGCCGCCCGCGGCCAATCCCCATGTGCCATGCGGCCTCTGCCAGTGTCAAAACCGGTGGATCTCGGGTAGGGGGTCCCGAACTGTGCGTCTAAGGTTGATGGTAACAGGAGACAAGGAACACGAAGTTTTACCCATGTTCGGTCCCTCTTGATAGAGGTAATACCCTACGTCCTGCTTGATTGATATTGATGAATATGAGTATTACAAGAGTTGATCTACCACGAGATCGTAATGGCTAAACCCTAGAAGTCTAGCCTGTATGACTAAGGTATTGAGTATATCCTTTCCGGACTACACCCTCCGGTTTATATAGACACCGGGGGGATCTAGGGTTACATAGAGTCGGTTACATAAGATGGAATCTTCATAGTTGTTCGCCAAGCTTGCCTTCCATGCCAAGGAGAGTCTTATTCGGACACGGGTGTAGTATTCGGTCTTCATACTTCACAGCCCATCGGTCCGGCCCATAGATAACAGGCCGGACGCCCGAGGACCCCCTTAGTCCAGGACTCCCTCAGTAGCCCCCGAACCAGTCTTCAATAGCAAGGTGTTCACCACACAGATTGTCTTCGGTATTGCAAGGCGGGTTCCTCCTTTAATGATTTCCAAGTAGTGTATTCGGCCGTAGATTCGATGTCTCCCCTTGGCTTCTGCGCGCTTAATGTCCTCATTTTCCACGTGTCGAGGGAATGTGGCCAGTCAGGGTATTTTTTGTAAATAACACCCCAATCCTGCAAGGAAGAGTATCTATTTAAAGAGAATGGATCTCAGATCCTTTCGGCACCAAGCGGAGAAAATCCTCAGAGACCGCCAGGCAAGACCATTCCAACATGGCCAACAATCCCAGCTCCTCTTCCCGTTCCAACCTAGAGAGAGGCGAGTGGGAGAGGTGTTCTATGTCCCATAGCCGATTGGCGAAGCTGCAAGCGCAGGGATTTCTTCCTCCAGCAGATCTGGTCCCTGTTTGAGCAGGGTTGGCCTCCTTCAACGGCAAAACTATAACACCCTCGATGCGACTATAGCTCCCACGTGTCGAGGCACGACTTAGAGACATAATCGCATTGAAGGCATATGTCGCAAGTTAGGCAATCTTCACAACATCCCATGTAATATAAATAATAAAAGGGGAGATAACATAGTTGGCTTACACTTGCCATGTCAATCAAGTACATAAATAGCATTACAACATTCAAACACTCATGGCCTGTCTACGGCACCAAAAATAAAAGACAACCCAACATGCGACACGGTCCCTATCACCCCAACTGGGCACCACTACTGATCATCAGGAAAAGAAACATAGTATCGTTGAGAGTCCTCGTCGAACTCCCACTTGAGCTCAAGCGCGTCACCTGGAGCGAAATCATCAGGCCCTGCATCTGGTTTAACAGTAATCTGTGAGCCACGGGGACTCAGCAATCTCGCACCCTCACGATCAAGACTATTTAAGCTTAATAGGTAAGGCAAGGTAAATATAAGTGGAGCTGCAGCAAGCGACTAGCATATATGGTGGCTAACCTGTTCGCAAAAGAGAGCGAGAAGAGGAGGCAAAGCGCGAGCGAGTAACTAGAGGGCAACCTGCGCAAGCATTACTCCAACACCGTGTTCACTTCCCGGACTCCGCCGAGAAGAGACCATCACGGTAACTCACACTGTTGATTCATTTTAATTAAATTAAGGTTCAAGTTGCCTACAACCGGACATTAACAAATTCCCATCTGCCCATAACCGCAGGCACGGCTTTCGAAAGTTCAAAACCCTGCAGGGGAGTCCCAACTTAGCCCATGACAAGCTCTCACGGTCAACGAAGGAATAGACCTCCTCCCGAGACGTTCCGATCAGACTCGGTACCTCGGTTCTTCAAGACACTTCGACAGGTTAAAACTAATCCAGCAACACCACCCGAATGTGCCGACAAATCCCGATAGGAGCTGCACATATCTCTTTCTCAGGGCACACTCAGATTGTCCAAACTTCCGGTAGGCCAGCCCAGAGTTGCCCCTGGTAGCCACCGACGGCTGACGAGTTGGACCAACACTCAGAGGAGCACTGGCCCGGGGGGGTTTAAATAAGATGACCCTCGGGCTCCGGAAACCCAAGGGAAAAAGAGGCTAGGTGGCAAATGGTAAAAGCAAGGTTGGGCATTGCTGGAAAAGCTTTAATCAAGGCGAACTATCAAGGGGTTCCCATTATAACCCAACCGCGTAAGGAACGCAAAATCCGGGAACATAACATCGATATGACGGAAACTAGGGCGGCAAGAGTGGAACAAAACACTAGGCGAGAGGCCGAGCCTTCCACCCTTTACCAAGTATATAGATGCATTAAGATAACATGGCAATATAATGATATCCCAACAAGTAATTAATGTTCCAACAAGGAACGGTCTCCAATCTTCACCTGCAACTAGCAACGCTATAAGAGGGGCTGAGCAAAGCGGTAACATAGCCAACCAACGGTTTGCTAGGACATGGTGGGTTAGAGGTTTGACATGGCAATATGGGAGGCTTGAAAGCAAGTGGTAGGCATCGTAGCATAGGCATAGCAAAAGAGCGAGCATCTAGCAAAGCAAAGATAGTAGTGATTTCGAGGGTATGATCATCTTGCCTGCAAAATTGTCAGAGTTGACTGGATCCTCGAAAGCAAACTCAACGGGCTCCTCGTTAGCGAACTCGTCTCCCGGCTCTACCCAAACAAGACAAACAAGCAAACGGAGCACAATCAACCACGTGCAAACTCAAACAACAAGATGCAAAGATGGTACGCTATGCGGGATGCGATGCGGTATGCATATGCAAGATTTGGCAAGGAATGCATGAACCTGGCCTCAACTTTGAAAATAAATTTCAGACTTAGTGAAATTAACACTTGTCTGGAATCTCAGATCAGGTAGCACTCTTTGGAGCAACAAAACTACATGCTACAGGACCTGAACATGGCAAAGTAAAACATGGCATGTAGCTACTCAAAAAGCTTAACAAAAGTCCCTTAGTGACCTTGAGCCAAAAGGGATCAGAAAACACATTTACAAGCATGTGAACATGGCAAAACATAATCAGTTTTCAGACTTAGTGAAAACTGGAACATGCTGAAAACAGATATCAAGTAGGCATGTTCACGAGCTCGATGCACTCACTACGGAGCATGTCATGATAAGCTAAGCATACACCCATCAAGAATACACAAAATGCAAGCTAGACATGGCAAGAACAATAACATAGCATGCACGGATCAACTACAACATCCCCGGCAAAATTGCTAACAAGTAGACAATCTGCCCGGATTCACGAAGTAGCAAAAGTAGAGCTCGATTGACTCAAGCTAGGATGCTCCATAATTGCAAACAAAGACATGGATGGATAGAGCAATACAATATTAACAAAACATCCTTATTGATCATCCTCAAAAGAGGCACAGATCACTAGGAAACAACAAGAACATATGGCATAATGAGATAAACAGGTCAAGGACTTAGTGGAAATGCTAAGTCCCTGAAATCATCATTACCAAGTGCCTCACTTTGCCAGCTTGTGCTAGTCACCACACACATCACAAAAATACATGGGTTGCACCTCTGGAAAGATGGAAAAACCCTTAATAAAACATATGTAGAGCTCATGGGCATATCATGCACACAATAATCATGGCAAAAATGACAAATATCTAATTGGAGCAGCAGATCTGACAATTATCTCAAGTAGCACTCTTCTAACAGCATTTCGGGCATCAAGATGAACTCAAATGAAAATGATGCAATGAGATGAAATGATGTACTCTCCGAGACGAACATTTTGATATGCTATATGCGCAAAACGGAGTTACGGATGCAAAGTTACGGCACGATGAACAAGGGCATTTGAACTAGGGTTTCAGGAGAAAGTAAACCTTCGGATCCAGATCCAGATCCGGATCGCACGCGTTTCGAGGTGCTCGCCGGAGAGTCGCCGGAGTCGGACTTGGGGGCGCCGGCGTTGATGAGGAAGAGGCGGGGTGGCCGGATCCGGGCGGAGAGGACGACGGAGGAGCGCGGTGGAGGTCGGCGCCGGCTCGGGCGGCGAGGAGGGCTCGCCGGAGTCGGAGCTCTCCTCCGGCCGGTGAGGAACGCGGCGGCCGTCCGGGGCGAAGTGCGGCGGCGCGTGAGCGGTGAGGAGGCGCGGGGCGCGCGGTAGCTGGCGGCGGGCAACGTGGGCCGCGGGGGCCGGTTCCAGGCTCGGCGGGCCGCGGCGGTGGGAGGTGGCCGGCGTGCCACGTGTCGCGTCCTGGCTGGCTGGGCGCGGTTGTCCGGCGCGGCCCGGACGTTGTCCGGCGCACGGAGAGGACGGGGGCTAGGTTAGGGTGCGAAATGATCCGGGATTTTCGGAGGGGAGGCTATATTTATAGGTAGAGGGAGCTAGGAGAGTCCAAATGAGGTGTGGTTTTCGGCCACGCGATCGTGATCGAACGCTCTAGATGATGGAGAGGGTTTTGGTGGGTTTTGGGCCAAATTGGAGGGGTGTTGGGCTGCAACACACACGAGGCCTTTTCGGTCCCTCGGTTAACCGTTGGAGTATCAAACGAAGTCCAAATGATACGAAACTTGACAGGCGGTCTACGGGTAGTAAACCAAGGCCGCTTGGAAAGTCCCGGTCAAATTCGGAAATGTTTAATCCCCACACACGAAAGAAAGGTAGAAATGACCACTGGAGGAGAACGAAGCGCCGGAATGCAAAACGGACAACGGGGAAAAAGCTCGAATGCATGAGATGAACACGTATGCAAATGCAATGCACATGATGACATGATATGAGATGCATGACAACGACAACAACTCACGGAGACAAAAACCCGAACCCGAGAAAATAAAATAACTTAAGGCCGGAAACGGCAAGAGTTGGAGTACATATTGGGTAAATTACATCCGGGGTGTTACAACACTCCACCACTATGAAAGGATCTCGTCCCGAGATCTAGGACTGAAAGAACATCGGTACTCAGAACGGAGGTGATCCTCGCGTTCCCAGGTAGCTTCACGGTCGGAATGGTGTGACCACTTGACTTTGAGGAATTTGATTGACTTGTTGCGAGTCTTGCGTTCAGTCTCTTCAAGAATAGCAACGGGGTGCTCACGATAGGAGAGATCTTCTTGGAGCTCAATGTCCTCGAAGTTGACGGTGCGGTCAGGAGTCTTGAAGCACTTTCGGAGC
The DNA here is from genome assembly GCF_018294505.1 of Triticum aestivum. Lineage (NCBI taxonomy): Eukaryota > Viridiplantae > Streptophyta > Magnoliopsida > Poales > Poaceae > Triticum > Triticum aestivum. Next base: position 429,094,522 of record NC_057806.1, read on the forward strand.
TGAGAGACATGGAACATGTCATGAACATTTGCTAAGTTTGAAGGAAGCTCGAGTTGATAGGTGAGATCGCCTCTCTTGCTGACAATCTTGAAAGGTCCGACGTATCTAGGGGCAAGCTTCCCTTTGACACCGAAGCGACGAGTACCTTTCATAGGAGAGACGCGGAGGTAAACATGATCTCTGATCTCAAAAGCCAAATCACGGTGCTTACTGTCATAGTAGCTCTTCTGGCGGGATTGGGCTGCTTTGAGGATATCTCGAATGACTTTGCACATTTCCTCTGCCTCTATGATTAAGTCATTACCCAAAAGTTGACGTTCATCGGTTTCAGACCAGTTGAGAGGGGTACGACACTTCCTGCCATACAGAATTTCAAATGGGCCTTGCCCGAACTTGCTTGAAAACTGTTGTTGTAGGAGAATTCAGCATAAGGAAGACAATCCTCCCACTTCATGCCGAAGGAGATCACACAAGCCCTGAGCATATCTTCAAGAATCTGATTGACACGCTCGACTTGACCGCTAGTTTGAGGATGGAAAGCTGTGCTGAAGCGGATGTTGGTGCCCATGCCCTTCTGAAAAGAATCCCAAAACTTGGAGGTAAAGATGCTGCCACGGTCTGAAGAGATCACTTGTGGAATACCATGCAGAGAGACAATTCGAGAGGTATAGAGTTCCGCCAATTGAGCTGCAGTGATAGACTCTTTGATAGGCAGAAAGTGAGCCACTTTAGTGAGTTTGTCGATGACAACGAATATAGCATCATTGCCACGTTTGGACTTTGGAAACCCAGTCACGAAGTCCATCTCAATGTGGTCAAACTTCCATTCTGGAATGGCAAGAGGTTGGAGGAGACCCGCTGGCCTTTGATGTTCTGCCTTCACTCTTCTGCAGACATCACATTCATTCACGAATTGAGCAATCTCGCGCTTCATTCGAGTCCACCAATAAGCCTGCTTGAGGTCCTGATACATCTTCGTGCTCCCAGGGTGGATGGAGAGGAGAGAATTGTGAGCCTCGTTCATGATCACTTTACGAAGGTCACCTTTGGGCACAACAATACGATCCTCGAAGAAGAGAGTATCCTTGTCATCAAGGCGATAGCACTTGTACTTGGGTTGACTCTTGGCAATCCCAATCTTCACCTTTTTCACCATAGCATCAAGAAGCTGAGCTTGGCGAATCTAGTCTTCCAAGGTAGGAGAGACTTGAAGGTTGGCGAGGAAACCTTGAGGAACAACTTGCAGATTAAGTTTGCGGAAAGGTTCACAAAGCTCGGGATGATAAGGCTTGAGAATCAGACTGTTGCAATAAGCCTTCCTGCTCAATGCGTCAGCAATCACATTGGCCTTGCCTGGAGTATACTCGATACTTGGATTATACTCTTGAATCATTTCGACCCATCGAGTCTGCCTGAGGTTGAGATTAGGCTGAGTGAAGATGTACTTGAGACTCTTGTGATCAGTGAAAATGTCCACTTTTCTTCCCAATAAGAGATGTCTCCAAGTCAAAAGAGCATACACAACTGCCGCCAACTCGAGATCATGAGTGGGATAGTTCTTCTCATTGGGCTTCAACTGGCGAGAGGTATAAGCCACAACTTTCTTCTCTTGCATCAACACTGCACCAAGACCTTGGAGAGAGGCATCACAAAAGACCTCGTACGGCTTGGATTCATCAGGCGGAGTCAGAACTGGAGCGGTGATCAATTTCTCTTTCAAAGTGTTGAAAGCAATGTCACACTCCGGAGACCAAACGTACTTGACGTGCTTCTGAAGAAGATTTGAGAGAGGCTTCGCGATCTTAGAAATTTTTTCAACGAATCTTCGACAATAGCTTGCGAGACCGAGGAAGCTACGGAGTTGCTTCACGCTCTGAGGGGGTTCCCAATTCACAATTGCAGACACCTTCTCAAGATTCACCGCAATGCCCTTGGCTGAGATGATATGACCAAGATAAAGAACCTCATCGAGCCAAAATTTGCGCTTGGAGAACTTGGCGTAGAACTGGTGTTCCCTCAGCTTATCGAGTACCAAACGCAAGTGCTTGGCATGATCTTCCTTGTTCTTCGAGAAAACCAGAATGTCATCGAGATAGACCAAAACGAAGTCATTGTTGTAGGCGTTGAAGATGAAGTTCATCATGCGAGAGAACGTCGGAGGAGCGTTGACGAGGACAAAAGACATGACAGTGTATTCATATGACCCATAGCTTGTCCTGAAAGCCGTCTTGGGAATATCTTGCTCACGGATTCGAATCTGATGATAACCCATACGGAGATCAAGCTTGGAGAATACTTGGGCACCTTTGAGTTGTTAGAACAACTCATTGATGTTGGGAAGTGGGTATTTGTTCTTGATGGTCTTCTTGTTCAATGGACGGTACTCAACACAAAGTCGGTCCGTTCCATCCTTCTTCTTCACAAAAAGAACACCACAACCCCACGGAGAAGAACTAGGCCGGATGAGACCCATTCTCTCTTGAATATCGAGTTGCTTCTTCAGCTCCTTCAACTCTTCAGGTCCGAGCTTGTAAGGACGCTTGCACACTGGTTCCGTGCCAGGCTCAAGATCGATGACGAATTCAACTGGCCGGTGCGGAGGCATTCCTGGAAGCTCTTCTGGAAAGACGTCTTGATATTCGCAAACGACTGGAATTTGTGAGATAGCATCCAGTTCACCCTTCTCATTGAGAGAAAACAGACGGATAGTATTATCCCGAGTGGCAAAGACAATTACATCCTCAGACGAATGAGTCAATTGAATCTGTCTGGCTACACAATTAAGCTTAGCCTTGTGCTTAGAAAGCCAATCCATTCCGAGAATAAGATCAATATCCGAGTTACCAAGAACCATAGGAGAAGCTAGAAACTTGAAATCACCCATCATGATAGAAATATCCGGAATCTCGTGGTTAGCGAGCAAACATTTACCCGGAGAGACAACTGCTAACGGTTTATGCATAACTTGGGAAGTCAACTCATGCTTAGATGCAAAAGGCTTCGAGAAGAAACAATGCGATGCACCAGTGTCAAAAAGAACTTTTGCGGGAACATCGTTAACAGGAAGGTTACCCATGATGACATCTGACGAGTCCTCTGCCCGAGCTGTGTTCATCAAGTTGACCTTGGCGTGCTTGGGGTTATGCTTGACCACAGCTGTACTTGCCGATTTGACAGGAGGAGGAGGAGGAAGACGCCTCTGGTTGAAACACTTGTTGGCATAGTGACCCTTCTGTTGGCACTTGTTGCACGTGACCTCTGAAAGTGGACGGTGGTACGGAGCACTCGATCTTGGAGCTTGAGACGAAGTCTTGTTCTGAAAGCCAGGGTTGGGTGGGTGGGAAGAACCACTGCCACCTTTGCTCTTCTGATACGGCTGACGGAACGGAGGAGGAGGAAGCCAATATTTCTGCTGCTTGGCCACTTGAGTAGAGGAAGAAGGAGTAGTGTCTCTGACTCGCTTCTTGGAAGCATCACACCTCAGTTGAGCGGCCTCTTGCTTCAATGCCATGTTGTAGAACTCATCGTACCTCAAGGGCTCAAAGAGAACAAGAGCTAGCTGGATTTCTTCTCTGAGACCACCCCTGAACTGGTATATCATGCTCTTCTCATCAGGAACGTCCTGCTTGGCAAAGCAGGCGAGCTTCTGGAACAACTTGTTGTAGTCATAGACAGACAAAGAGCCTTGCTTGAGGTTGTGGAATTCCTCACGCTTGCTTTCAACCACGCTCTGAGGGATATGGTGAGCTCTGAAATCTTGACGGAATTCATCCCAGGTAATCACACGTCCACCTCTGGAATCCTTGTACTGCTGGAACCATTCTGCAGCTTGGTCTTTGAGTTGGAAGGAAGCGAACTTGACAAAGTCCTCAGGCCTGACATTACTGCACTCGAAATGCTTGCACAGATCCACGAGCCAATCGTCAGCATTAGTTGCCTCAACACAATTGCTGAAAGTCTTTGGCCCGTTAGCAAGGAACTGGTTGAGTGTAGCAAAGTGATTCTGATTGTTGCCTTGGTTGCCTTGGTTCGCTTGATTGCGCTCTTGAAGAATTTGCATGATCAACTGTGTGTTTGCATTGGTTGCTGCCATCACAGCTTGCCATGCCTCCGGAGGAGGTGGAGGTGATGGCGGATCCTGATTCTGATTCTGATTGGTGCTCTTAGCGGGAGCCATCCTGAAGAGGTTGACCACCGTTAGCACATAGACAGATAAATGAAGCTGAATCCAACGGAATGAAAATTGCAACATAAAGTCTTCACATCCGAACAAAATGAACGAATGTATTCCTCTTGAAATGGTCACATATCCATAAATTGAGAAGCCACGTAGAATTAAGGTAGAGAAATAAATCAACAAGGTACGGATCAAGAACGAATACTCGGTAAGAAATCCCAATCTCAAACCAAATATCCGTGGAAGAAGAACTAGAGCTACAAGAATTCCCACCTATGAAACTCCCGAACCTTTCTGGTTATGCAATCAGGTGTTGGGGATATAGGGGAAGCATAATATCTCACCCAAATCTAGCAAATCCTACATCCAGCTGTATCCATCCTTCAACACATAACCGAGAAAACTTCGGAAACCATCTACCTCAACCTTCGAAAAGCATCCTTATACAAGTTATGGCGACACTCCCGAACTCCCGCCCCAGTACTGGGTGGCGTCGAGGTTATCTCACCAACGAACTGCATAAAAGAGATTTTCGATGTCGGCGTACTAAACTCAGGTATTCTAGAACTGCAACGATAAAATTATGACGACAACACCTCGGAGCTCAACTCCCCGGGACACTTCCACAAAACCCCTGACAGGAGGCACCAAGACAATGTTCTTGTCACAAAACCATCGGAACAATTCCAAGATACCCGCGTGATCCTAAATTTATTTTAGGGAAATTTGAGAAGAGAAGAGTCAAAACTCTACGTCAGGATGCCTTACCAGAGCAATGAGGAGACTAGGAAGTAAAAATAATTCCTAAACTCTCTGATATATAATTCCTAAATGACTCAAAACATTTTTCTAGACTCAACAACGGCTGCTAAAAACGATCAAGCAATGGGGCTCCTAAGGTCGGGGAAGGCTCTGATTACCAACTTATAACACCCTCGATGCGACTATAGCTCCCACGTGTCGAGGCACGACTCAGAGACATAATCGCATTGAAGGCATATGTAGCAAGTTAGGCAATCTTCACAACATCCCATGTAATATAAATAATAAAAGGGGAGATAACATAGTTGGCTTACACTCGCCACGTCAATCAAGTACATAAATAGCATTACAACATTCAAACACTCATGGCCCGTCTACGGCGCCAAAAATAAAAGACAACCCAACATGCGACACGGCCCCTATCACCCCAACTGGGCACCACTACTGATCATCAGGAAAAGAAACATAGTATCGTTGAGAGTCCTCGTCGAACTCCCACTTGAGCTCAAGCGCGTCACCTGGAGCGGAATCATTAGGCCCTGCATCTGGTTTAACAGTAATCTGTGAGCCACGGGGACTCAGCAATCTCGCACCCTCGCGATCAAGACTATTTAAGCTTAATAGGTAAGGCAAGGTAAATATAAGTGGAGCTGCAGCAAGCGACTAGCATATATGGTGGCTAACCTGTTCGCAAAAGAGAGCGAGAAGAGGAGGCAAAGCGCGAGTGAGTAATTAGAGGGCAACCTGCGCAAGCATTACTCCAACACTGTGTTCACTTCCCTGACTCCGCCGAGAAGAGACCATCACGGTAACTCACACTGTTGATTCATTTTAATTAAATTAAGGTTCAAGTTGTCTACAACCGGACATTAACAAATTCCCATCTGCCCATAACCGCGGGCACAGCTTTCGAAAGTTCGAAACCCTACAGGGGAGTCCCAACTTAGCCCATGACAAGGTCTCACAGTCAATGAAGGAATAGACCTCCTCCCGAGACGTTCCGATCAGACTCGGTACCTCGGTTCTTCAAGACACTTCGATAGGTTAAAACTAATCCAGCAACACCACCCGAATGTGCCGACAAATCCCGATAGGAGCTGCACATATCTCTTTCTCAGGGCACACTCAGATTGTCCAAACTTCCGGTAGGCCAGCCCAGAGTTGCCCCTGGTAGCCACCGACGGCTGACGAGTTGGACCAACACTCAGAGGAGCACTGGCCCGGGGGGGTTTAAATAAGATGACCCTCGGGCTCCGGAAACCCAAGGGAAAAAGAGGCTAGGTGGCAAATGGTAAAAGCAAGGTTGGGCATTGCTGGAAAAGCTTTAATCAAGGCGAACTATCAAGGGGTTCCCATTATAACCCAACCGCGTAAGGAACGCAAAATCCGGGAACATAACATCGATATGACGGAAACTAGGGCGGCAAGAGTGGAACAAAACACTAGGCGAGAGGCCGAGCCTTCCACCCTTTACCAAGTATATAGATGCATTAAGATAACATGGCAATATAATGATATCCCAACAAGTAATTAATGTTCCAACAAGGAACGGTCTCCAATCTTCACCTGCAACTAGCAACGTATAAGAGGGGCTGAGCAAAGCGGTAACATAGCCAATCAATGGTTTGCTAGGACATGGTGGGTTAGAGGTTTGACATGGAAATATGGGAGGCTTGAAAGCAAGTGGTAGGCATCACAGCATAGGCATAGCAAAAGAGCGATCATCTAGCAAAGCAAAGATAGTAGTGATTTCGAGGGTATGATCATCTTGCCTGCAAAGTTGTCAGAGTTGACTGGATCCTCGAAAGCAAACTCAACGGGATCCTCGTTAGCGAACTCGTCTCCCGGATCTACCCAAACAAGACAAACAAGCAAACGGAGCACAATCAACCACGTGCAAACTCAAACAACAAGATGCAAAGATGGTACGCTATGCGGGATGCGATGCGGTATGCATATGCAAGATTTGGCAAGGAATGCATGAACCTGGCCTCAACTTGGAAAACCAAGTGTGCCACTGGAAAGATGAGATGAAATCGCTTGAAAACGATATAAAGAACGCTGGAACCGGAGTCACGGTTTGGAAATGGCAAGCGATTCAAATATGACCACGATCTGCGATTTACAGCAAGTAGCCATCTAAATGCAACAAGATGAACATGCTACAACACCCAAACATGTCATACAAATACATGGAAGGGATGCATTCAAGAAGCTTAACAAAAGTCTAGCACTGAGCTACGGCCAATTCATCCATTAACAGGTTCAAACAAGCATGGCAAAAATGCATATGGTAAACAGATTTCAGACTTAGTGAAATTAACACTTGTCTGGAATCTCAGATCAGATAGCACTCTTTGGAGCAACAAAACTACATGCTACAGGACCTGAACATGGCAAAGTAAAACATGGCATGGAGCTACTCAAAAAGCTTAACAAAAGTCCCTTAGTGACCTTGAGCCAAAAGGGATCAGAAAACACATTTACAAGCATGTGAACATGGCAAAACATAATCAGTTTTCAGACTTGGTGAAAACTGGAACATGCTGAAAACAAATATCAAGTAGGCATGTTCACGAGCTCGATGCACTCACTACGGAGCATGTCATGATAAGCTAAGCATACACCCATCAAGAATACACAAAATGCAAGCTAGACATGGCAAGAACAATAACATAGCATGCACGGATCAACTACAACATCCCCGGCAAAATTGCTAACAAGTAGACAATCTGCCCGGATTCACGAAGTAGCAAAAGTAGAGCTCGATTGACTCAAGCTAGGATGCTCCATAATTGCAAACAAAGACATGGATGGATAGAGCAATACAATATTAACAAAACATCCTTATTGATCATCCTCAAAAGAGGCACAGATCACTAGGAAACAACAAGAACATATGGCATAATGAGATAAATAGGTCAAGGACTTAGTGGAAATGCTAAGTCCCTGAAATCATCATTACCAAGTGCCTCACTTTGCCAGCTTGTGCTAGTCACCACACACATCACAAAAATACATGGGTTGCACCTCTGGAAAGATGGAAAAACCCTTAATAAAACATATGTAGAGCTCATGGGCATATCATGCACACAATAATCATGGCAAAAATGACAAATATCTAATTGGAGCAGCAGATCTGACAATTATCTCAAGTAGCACTCTTCTAACAGCATTTCGGGCATCAAGATGAACTCAAATGAAAATGATGCAATGAGATGAAATGATGTACTCTCCGAGACGAACATTTTGATATGCTATATGCGCAAAACGGAGTTACGGATGCAAAGTTACGGCACGATGAACAAGGGCATTTGAACTAGGGTTTCGGGAGAAAGTCAACCGTCGGGATCCAGATCCAGATCCGGATCGCACGTGTTTCGAGGTGCTCGCCGGAGAGTCGCCGGAGTCGGACTTGGGGGCGCCGGCGTTGATGAGGAAGAGGCGGGGTGGCCGGATCCGGGCGGAGAGGACGACGGAGGAGCGTGGTGGAGGTCGGTGCCGGCTCGGGCGGCGAGGGGGGCTCGCCGGAGTCGGAGCTCTCCTCCGGCCGGCGAGGAACGCGGCGGACGGCCGGGGCGAAGTGCGGCGGCGCGCGAGCGGTGAGGAGGCGCGGGACGCGCGGTAGCTGGCGGCGGGCGACGTGGGCCGCGGGGGCCGGTTCCGGGCTCGGCGGGCCGCGGCGGTGGGAGGTGGCCGGTGTGCCACGTGTCGCGTCCTGGCTGGCTGGGCGCGGTTGTCCGGCGCGGCCCGGACGTTGTCCGGCGCGCGGAGAGGACGTGGGCTAGGTTAGGGTGCGAAATGACCCGGGATTTTCGAAGGGGAGGCTATATTTATAGGTAGAGGGAGCTAGGAGAGTCCAAATGAGGTGCGGTTTTTGGCCACGCGATCGTGATCGAACGCTCTAGATGATGGAGAGGGTTTTGGTGGGTTTTGGGCCAAATTGGAGGGGTGTTGGGCTGCAACACACACGAGGCCTTTTCGGTCCCTCGGTTGACCGTTGGAGTATCAAACGAAGTCCAAATGATACGAAACTTGACAGGCGGTCTACCGGTAGTAAACCAAGGTCGCTTGGCAAGTCTCGGTCCAATCCGGAAATGTTTAATCCCCACACACGAAAGAAAGGTAGAAATGACCACCGGAGGAGAACGAAGCGCCGGAATGCAAAACGGACAACGGGGAAAAAGCTCGAATGCATGAGATGAACACGTATGCAAATGCAATGCACATGATGACATGATATGAGATGCATGACAACAACAACAACTCACGGAGACAAAAACCCGAACCCGAGAAAATAAAATAACTTAAGGCCGGAAACGGCAAGAGTTGGAGTACATATTGGGTAAATTACATCCGGGGTGTTACAAAAACCCAGGCAAAGGATTTTCCCAATCGGTCTGCAAGAGAACGGGTGTGCTTCGTCCCCTATCTACTGAGGGGAGTGGGGTTTCCAATTCACCCATTCCTCCGAGGGCTGCTGGAGTACTATGGCCTCCAGCTGCACAAATTTACCCCCGGCTCCATCCTCCACATTGCGGGTTATGTCGCCCTATGCGAACTATTCCTGGGTTGCGAGGCCCATTTTGATTTATGGAGAAGACTGTTCTGCCTCGTCCCTCACAATCAAGGTGGATCAATTTTTGAAGTGGGAGGAGCCGAAATGTGGCGCATTGCTGGGACCGGATACCTGTCTGGCACGCCGAAGAATGCTCCGGAAGAGTGGCCTTCGGAATAGTTCTACATTGACGACGTCGCTGTACCCGACCCCGTCCGCACAGGCCTCCCCGAGTTTTCAAACGCTCCGCTAAAGAAGTGCCATAGCTGGCGTCCTTGGAGCCTCGAGGAAGAGGATAGCGCGGAGATCAGCTTGCTACTGGGCAAGATTGAAACTCTTGCCCAGTCCGGATTGTCAATAGTCGAGGTGATGGCGATTTCTATAACGCAGGGGGGTCCAGCCACTCCAATACCGAGGACTGCCCACGTGGCATTATAACGGAGAAGACGACGCCTCATGTTATGGCCGAAAGGGCCCGAAGACCCCCGCTACTCTAGCCAAGATTCTGGCCGAGCTGTATAAAGGGGAGAAGGAGGAGTTCAACCGTCTCCAACATCGAGACGGACTTTCCATGTACAATCCTCCTAGCTGGGTAAGGTTTGGCCCCGCTTATTTTATCCTGTCCCTGGATCATTCGTTGACAGGCAGCATCTTATCTGCTCCTAACAGGAATGGCGAAAGGCTGTCGAGGGGATCTATGACCCTGCCCCTCAGCCGGAGAATCGCAACCGGGATCTTGACCCCGGATATGAAGAAGATCCGGACACATTCGTGGAGCTTGAGGACGGGACATTCTATCAGATGAGCTACGACGGTACATATGTACCCATTATCGCCGATTACCCCAGCCTCCTTCCAGCTTCCCACGTAAGTAATCCAAAGACACCTTATCCAAAAGAGACCCCTCCTTCCTTCTCACCCACCGCACCATCATGTGCTCAAAAGGGGAAGGGTTCGGCGCGCCGTACCACCCCAGGGGTATCTCCGAAGAGAGCGTCCTCCACACCAGGCGAGCCTCCCAAGAGGAAAGCAAACGAAGACATGGCCGGTCCTTCATCGAAGAGGTATACATTTGCCAATGTGCACCTGGGCAGTCACGTCCGACCATGACCTTCCCGTTTTCCATCTGTCAGGAAAAAGGTGCGCCGGACTATATCCGGAGGTTCGAGCGGCCGTACTTCCCACAGCCAGGATTCAAATCCTGCCGTGAAGACGGGGGCTGATGCGGGGGCGATGCCGGACTGTCCTCCAGCCGAGGACTCGGATGATGTATCCGTCACCAACTCGGAAGTGGAGAGTGCCATGAATCATCGACACCGCTGGGCCATTTTACAAGACCCTGGTTTTTTTCAGAAGAGTCGTTTAACGCCTTCAGCTCGGCCGATGCATACATCCGAGCTGCTCGAGATGGGCTTAACAGGGCCACAAGGCAGCATTTGAAAGATGTGCAGATAAATTTGTTTTGTCTGACTATGATAACCATATGCCAGTAGCTCCCGGGACTTAAAGGAGTTGAAACAACTAATTTAAGGATCAATGTACAACCAGGTGCTTACGGAGAAGAACACCCTGTTAGCTCAGGAACTATAAAAGTGTCAGCGCCAGCTGCTTGCTGCCAATGCCAAACTGGAGAAATACAAGGCATCTCCCAGTAATATTTCCCTCTATCAAAAATTCATAATGATACACTAATAGTGTGAATCTGGGTGCTTATCTTTGTGTTGGGTTGTTAGACCAATTACAAGAGCAGCTGGACTCCGCTCAAAGCAAAGAACACGGAGCCAAAAAGCTACTAGCAGCGGGCGAGCGTGTATTGACAAAAGTCGTTCAAGAGAAAAAGAAACTCCAGGATTCGAACACCAAACTAGGCGAAGAACTGAAAGATGTGCGAGCTCAGCTAGCAGACTCTATGAAGGAGAACAAGAAGATGCAAGGCGGCATATTCAGTACGTGCCCGCTTTTATCTTATAACAGTTTGGAGGTAACCGTAGCTGATATAGCTGTAATTGCAGGTATATTGACCAACCGCCCCGAAGAGGAGGTGTCCGGATCATCAAGTGATCTTCTGCAAGGGCTATCGCAGTTGCACGAGCAAGCTCGGCAGGCGATGCGGAGTGTAGCCAAGGCCTTATGGCCATCCGACTCCCCTCCAGGAAGTATGGAGAAGATGGTAGAGCTATTCAAGGGAGCGCGGCGACGTATCCGACTATGGAAGATATCGGCCTGTCGAGAGGGTGCGCGAGAGGCCTGGGCCATAGTGAAGACGTGATATACCAAGCTGGATCCTAATCACATGGCTCGTGTCGGACCGCTAGGGCCGAATGGGGAAGAAATTCCCGTTAGTTTAGTATATGACCAAGTAGAGGTGGCCGCCAAATATTTCCAACATGATTGTAAATTAGACCGCCTTTTAGACGGTATAGAGGAGGAAGTGTTTGAGTTGTGAGTGACTATGTACTTTCCTTCTAGATGGATAATAAAGACAATTGTCATCGCTGACCTTTTCGCTTCAACCTCTGGACCCGAAGGTGCGGAGTGTTTCCGAATACCCTAGCGGCAGAATATACCGGGGTATGCATGGAAACCAGGCGTAGGGGTCATAATTGCTCGAATAGACAATGTGTATCCGACTAGTTATGTTATATTACATTATGTAAGAAACATCTTCCAGAGAGAATAGTTCTATTAAGGGTTCCTTTCCCTGGGTGTGCATGCATTTAATGTGCATGTCCGAACTATGATTGAAAAACTCTTAGAGTAAGTAACATCTGGGGTTCACAATGGAGTGAATGCGGAAACACCTTTAATTCACCGACCGAATATTCCCTTAAGAATGCTAGCTTTCGGCTTCACCCAGTCCGAGGTACACATCCGGATGACCCGACAGTAACAATTGCAGAGGTGCTCCCTTTATGCCCTAGCCGAACTAATGGGAACGTAGGGCATAAGCACAGGAGCCAGGCAACCCAGCTTGGCCAAAACTTAAGTCATATCGATGCATATAATGGCGAAGGAAAGGTACATATCGCAAAACCGCATATGTGCTGAGCTTGGTGCTTGAAGAATAGTCGCAAGCTTCTGTACGAGAAGCCCCCAGGTATAATGAACGTACATATTTAGAGATGTACGCATCATGTAGGGATGGTCTAGCCGTACTAAAGCCGTAAGGCTAAAGAAAAAATGAAAAAAGGTAAAAGATGAAAGGAGAGGGAAGAAAAATAACTGTAATAACAGGAGGGAGGAAACGAACAGAGAGTTCAGTGCTAGGCATAAATTCGTCGTAGTCTGGCCGCGTTCCAGGGGTTCGGCTCCAGGTGATTGTCCAACGCATCACGTAGGCGGTATGCTCCTTCGGTGAGAACTTCGTCAATGATGAAGGGACCCTCCCACTTGGGCTTGAGTTTGTCCTTTTTCTTCTCCAGCAAGCGTAGAACGAGTTCACCAACGTCATAAGTCTTGGCCCGCACTTCTCTGCTTTGGTACCTGCGAGCCTGCTGTTGATTATATGCGGAACGGGCTTTTGCGACGTCACGCTCCTCCTCCAAGGTATCTAAGCTGTCCTGCCAATCTAGCTCGGCTTCTCTCTCTTCATACATACGCACTCGAGGTGAGTCATGAATAATATCGCAGGGTAACACTGCTTCCGCACCGTACACCATGAAGAAGGGTGTATATCCGGTAGTGCGGTTGGGTGTGGTCCGCAGCCCCCAAAGTACAGAGTCAAGTTCCTCCACCCAGTGCTTGTCCGATTCCTTCAGAGACCGCACTAGTATGGGTTTGATGCCGCTCATAATGAGACCATTAGCCCGTTCGACTTGACCGTTTGTCTGCGGGTGATAGACAGAGGCGTAATTGAGCTTAATGCCTAGATTAGTGCACCAGGTTTTCACCTCATCGGCTGTAAAGTTTGAGCCATTATCGGTGATTATACTGTGCGGGACATCGTAACGGTGTACCACGTCGGATCTGAAATCTATTACTGGCCCCGCTTTAGCCATTTTGACTGGTTTGGCCTCTATCCACTTAGTGAATTTATCCACCATGACCAGCAGATACTTTCTCTTATGACTTCCTCCTTTAAGGGGTCCGACCATATCGAGCCCCCAGACCACAAAAGGCCAAATGATGGGGATTGTTTGTAAGGTAGTGGGGGGCATATGGCTTTGGTTGGCAAAGAGTTAGCATACGACACAATGTTGGACAAGGTCCTGTGCATCTGCTCGGGCCGTCGGCCAATAAAACCCTGTATGGAAGGCCTTGCTAACAAGGGCCCGAGCTACGGCGTGGTGACCGCCGAGTCTGGCATGGATTTCAACCAAGAGCTGCCGCCCCTCTTCCACTGATATACATCGTTGAAGGACTCTGGTAGCGCTTTTCTTATAGAGCTCTCCATCATGAACCTTGTAGGCCTTTGAACGCCGGACAATGCAGCGGGCCTCATTCTGGTCCTCAGGAAGTTCCTTCCTGTTAAGGTAGGCCAGGAAGGGTTCGGTCCATGGGGCAATGACTGCCATGATGAGATGCACCGATGGTGTTATTTCGGTGGCTGAGCCCCCAATGACGTCGGTGTTTCCGGGATCTAGGGTTATGTTTGGATCCGGACTAGTATTGTCGTTTTCCCCCTGCCACACCACGGATGGCTTAAAAAGCCTTTCCAGGAAGATATTAGGTGGGACGGGGTCGCGTTTAGCACCGATACGAGCAAGAACATCCGCCGCTTGATTACTTTCTCGAGCCACATGATGGAACTCGAGCCCCTCAAACCGGGCCAACATTTTTATGACTGCGTTACGATACGCTGCCATCTTCGGATCTTTGGCGTCGAAGTCTCCATTTATTTGAGATATTGCCAAGTTTGAGTCCCCACGCACCTCTAGGCGTTGTATGCCCATGGAGACAGCCATCCAGAGACCATGTAATAAGGCCTCATATTTGGCTACGTTATTGGAGTCTGTGTATAGTATTTGGAGGATGTACTGAACGATGTCTCCAGTAGGGGATGTTAAAACGATGCCCGCTCCTAACCCTGCTAGCATTTTGGAGCCATCGAAATACATGACCCAATTGGAGTATGTGCCGTACTCTTCAGGGAGTTCGGCCTCTGTCCATTCGACGACGAAGTCGGCCAGTAACTGGGATTTGATAGCTCGACGTGGTTTATATGTAATGTCAAATGGGAGGAGCTCGACGGCCCATTTGGCAATCCGGCCCATAGCATCGCGGTTGTTCATAATGTCATTGAGTGGTACTTCGGAGGCCACCGTGATCGAACACTCCTGAAAGTAGTGAAGGAGCTTTCGGGATGCCATGAAGACTGCGCATGCTATCTTTTAATAACGAGGGTATCGGGATTTGCATGGTGTAAGGACAGTAGATATGTAGTATACTGGCTTCTGAAGCGGGAATTTATGCCCGTCATGTTCTCGTTCAATGACGAGTACAACGCTCACCACCTGATGTGTTGCCGACATGTATAATAACATCGGTTCGCCGACGTTTGGTGCGGCCAGGATTGGATTGCTCGTAGGAAGGGCTTTTATTTCCTCCAGTCCGGCTATTGCCGCGTCCGTCCACTCGAAGTGGTTGGTTCGCTTTAGAAGGCGATAGAGTGGCAGTGCCTTTTCTCCCACTCTGGGGATAAAGCGGCTTAGAGCTGCTACGCAACCCGCGAGCTTTTGAACTTGTTTAAGGTCTGTTGGCTTAGCCAATTGTGACAAAGCTCGGATTTTGGCTGGGTTTGCTTCAATTCCTCTATTGGAAACCATGAAGCCCAGTAGTTTTCCAGCAAGGACGCCGAAAACGCATTTTTCGGATTGAGCTTAATGTCATACACGCGGAGGTTGTCGAATGTGAGACGTAAATCGTCTATTAGTGTTTCAACGTGCCTAGTTTTGATGATACATCGTCCACATAAGCTTCAACTGTTTTGCCGACCTGTTTCTCCAGGCATGTTTGAATCATGCGTTGGTATGTGGCGCCAGCGTTCTTGAGCCCGAAGGGCATGGTGTTGAAGCAGAATGGCCCATATGGGGTGATGAATGCTGTTGCCGCTTGGTCGGATTCCTTCATTTTGATTTGATGGTATCTGGAATATGCGTCAAAAAACATAGTGATTCGTGTCCTGCGGAGGCGTCAATGATTTGATCGATGCGGGGGGGGGGGAGGGATCCTTGGGGCATGCCTTATTGAGGTCCTTGAAATCGACGCACGGGCGCCAGGATTTGTCCTTCTTTGGTACCATCACCAAATTTGCTAGCCAGTCTAGATGTTTTATTTCTCTAATGAATCCGACCTCGATTCACTTGGCTAGCTCTTCCCACATAGCTTGGCATTTGGGTTCGGAAAAGCGCCGCAGTGTTTGCTTGACCGGCTTGTGTCCCTTCAATATATTGAGGCTGTGTTCGGCCAACTCGCATGTGATTCCTGGCATATCGGAAGGCTTCTAGGCGAATATATCCCAATTCTCGCGCAGGAACTCTCGTAGAGCGGCGTCAACCATCG
Source organism: Triticum aestivum (assembly GCF_018294505.1). NCBI lineage: Eukaryota > Viridiplantae > Streptophyta > Magnoliopsida > Poales > Poaceae > Triticum > Triticum aestivum. The sequence continues at coordinate 429,110,520 of NC_057806.1, forward strand.
GGTCTAGTTGTGCTCCGATGGATGCTATCTTCTTGGGGTCCGTTGGATGGACTTAGAATTTGGCTATTTCTTCTGCCGGTTTGAATGAGGTGGATTTGGGTCGTTTGTCTAGGACCACATCATCTTTGTCCACCGTGGAGCGTAGCATGGTTAACTCTTCGGCCGCGAGGGCCTCAGATAATGTCTCAAGGGCCAGGGACGCAGTTTTATTCTCGGCACGGAGTGCTATGTACGGATCACTAACTAGAGTGATTATACCGTTGGGCCCGGGCATCTTAAGCTTCATGTACCCGTAAAGGGGTATTGCTTGAAAGCGCGTAAATGCATCTCCCCCTAAGAGGGCGTGATATCCACTGTTGAAGGGGGCCACCTGGAAGGTTATCTCTTCGGACCGATAGTTCTCCGGCGTGCCGAATACCATGTCGAGCGTGATTATTTCCCGCACACCGTGCCTCTTGACTGGGAATGATGCCTCAGAAGGTTGTGCCGCTTTGCTCGATGCGGCTCCTGTCTATTTCCATTTTTCGTATTGTATCCTCATAGATGAGGTTTAGTCCACTGCCGCCGTCCATGAGAACCTTGGTGAGCCGAAAGCCATCCACAATTGGGCTGAGGACCAAGGCGGCTGGTGTTCGGACCATCGTGTGTTTTGGTTCGTCGCTAGCGTTAAAGGTTATCACTGTGTCGTTCCAAGGGTTTACTGTTGCGATCTGGCAGACTTCTGCGAGTTCGCAGAGTGCTCTTTTGCGCCTATTGTTTGAAGTGAATGTCTCAAAGACTGTCAGGACTCTGGGTTTGTCGTCTTCTGGAGGGTGTTGCTCTGAGGTGTCTTTGGTGAGGATGTCCTCGCCGTTTTTGGCTACCTGCCGGAGTATCCAACATGCTCTAAGGCTGTGGGTTGGTATGGTATCCGGTGTGGTGTGTATTTTGCATGGGCCATCAAGCCGTCCCTCCAGAACAGTTCCATGCCACGTAATGGGTTTGCATTTTTTGGCTATTGGTCTGGGCGCATTACAAGGGGGCACCCTTTTTGCCTGGACCGGTGGGACCGATAGCCCCCAGACTGTCTGATCTCTCCAGGCGCTCTCCATTGCGCTGTACTTCTGTACAATAGTTGCCAAGTCAGCGAAGTGTAGTATGCGGCGACAATTAATGGCGTTGAGGAGTCCTTCATTCATGCAATTGTTACGGAATGCTGATATTGCGTCCTCGTCGCAGCAATCTTTGACCTTATCCTTGACAAGGAGGAATCTGGCACAAAAATGGTGGACCGTTTCCCGGGGCTGCTGTTGGATGCTCGTCAGAGCACTTATGTCTGGGTGGGTGGGTGGAGTTGGATCTGAACCCTGACCCGATCGATGATCCGGAGTCTGAGGTTTTTTTGGACTGAACAGTCCGGGCTCCGGAGTATCTTCTAATTTTTGAAGCCCGCCATCCGACTCTAAGTTCGGAGGACGAGGCGTGTCTTTCTGCCGGTAGGTGTCCGGCTTCTCGAGGTCGGAGATCCGAACGTAATTTGTCCTCAGTGATGACCCACAAGTATAGGGGATCTATCGTAGTCCTTTCGATAAGTAAGAGTGTCGAACCCAACGAGGAGCAGAAGGAAATGATAAACGGTTTTCAGCAAGGTATTCTCTGCAAGTACCAAGGTTGGAAAAAGCGGTAGGCGTAAGCGAGGCGGTTCACCTTCGCCTAGTGCCTAGGCGGTGCTTAAGTGCCATAGGCACAACCTAGGCATTTTTTTTACTATTAGGGTGTATATGTGGTTATTATATGTGTACTTTATTGATTTAGGGCATATAAGAATGTTAACTACCAGCTACTACAATTGGAATATGGCCCTTTTGGCACATCAGTGCAATATGGCATGATTTCTCGCTTGGGTAGAAAATTTCTTACTTGCGCTGCCTAGACTTCTACTTATGCCCTAGGCGAGGCGTTTGGCCATTGCCTAGCGCCTAGGCGTGCCTAAGTGCCTCCTAGGCACTGCCTTTTGCAACATAGGCAAGTACTGAAATAAGTGGTAACAGATAGTTTTGTGATAGGATAAATTGTAACGAGTAACAAGTAACAAAAGTAAATAAAGTGCAGCAAGGTGGCCCAATCCTTTTTGTAGCAAAGGACAAGCCGGAACAAACTCTTATAATAGGAAAAGCGCTCCCGAGGACACATGGGAATATCGTCAAGCTAGTTTTCATCACGTTCATATGATTCACGTTCGATACTTTGATAATTTGATATGTGGGTGGACCGGTGCTTGGGTGCTGTTCTTACTTGAACAAGCATCCCACTTATGATTAACCTCTATTGCAAGCATCCGCAACTACAACAAAAGTATTAAGGTAAACCTAACCATAGCATGAAACATATGGATCCAAATCAGCCCCTTACGAAGCAACACATAAACTAGGGTTTAAGCTTCTGTCACTCTAGCAACCCATCATCTACTTATTACTTCCCAATGCCTTCCTCTAGGCCCAAATAATGGTGAAGTGTTATGTAGTCGACGTTCACATAACACCACTAGAGGCTAGACAACATACATCTTATCAAAATATCAAACGAATACCAAATTCACATGACTACTAATAGCAAGACTTCTCCCTTGTCCTCAGGAACAAACGTAATTACTCACAAAGCATATTCATGTTCATAATCAGAGGGGTAATAATATGCATATAGGATCTGAACATATGATCTTCCACCAAATAAACCAACTAGCATCAACTACAAGGAGTAATCAACACTACTAGCAACCTACTAGCACCAATCCCGGACTTTGAGACAAGAATTGGATACAAGAGATGAACTAGGGTTTGGAGATGAGATGGTGCTGGTGAAGATGTTGATGGAGATTGCCCTCTCCCGATGAGAGGAGCGTTGGTGATGACGATGGTGATGATTTCCCCCTCCCGGAGGGAAGTATCCCCGGCAGAACAGCTCTGCCGGAGCTCTAGATTGGTTCCGCCAAGGTTCCGCCTCGTGGCGGCGGAGTCTCGTCCCGAAAAGTTCCTTCTGATTTTTTCTCATCGAAAGACTTCATATAGGAGAAGATGGACGTCGGAGAGCCACCAGGGGGCCCACGAGGTAGGGGGCGCGCCCTAGGGGGGGGCGCCCCCACCCTCGTGAGCAGGGTGTGGGCCCCCTGGCCTTCATCTTTGGCGAGGATTTTTCTTTATTTATTTTAAGATGTTCCGTGGAGTTTCAGGACTTTTGGAGTTGCGCAGAATAGGTCTCTAATATTTGCTCCTTTTCCAGCCCAGAATTCCAGCTGCCGGCATTCTCCCTCCTTATGTAAACCTTGTAAAATAAGAGAGAATAGCCATAAGTATTGTGACATAAAGTGAAATAACAGTCCATAATGCAATAAATATCGATATAAAAGCATGATGCAAAATGGACGTATCAACTCCCCCAAGCTTAGACCTCGCTTGTCCTCAAGCGAAAAGCCGATAACAATAAATATGTCCTCATGTTTAGAGGTAGAGGCGTCGATAAAAATAAAATACGGACATGAAGGCATCATGATTATTCTCATAACAGCAACATATATAGATTTTGTCATATGATTACTTATGTTCAAGTGATGATCTATTCACAATGCAAAAGTATAAATCATAAACCTTATTGGGCTCCAACAAACTATAATCTCAGTCATTGAAGCAATTGCAATTTATCATAACATCGGAAAGAGTCTATGTCAGAGCTAAAAAGCAAGTCCACATACTCAACTATCATTTAGTCCTCCATAATTGCTAACACTCACGCAATACTTGTGGTTACGGAGTTTTAATCGGACACAGAGAAAGATAGGGGCTTATAGTTTTGCCCCACAACCTTTTACCTCAAGGGTAATGTCAACAATAATGGTTCATGCTCCCCTACATCCAATTAGATATATATATATATCATGTTCTTTCCAACATGCTGAGCTTGCCAAAGGATAAAATGAAAAAGAAAGGTGAAGATCACCATGACTCTTGCATAAGGTAGAAGATAATAATAAAGGATAGGCCCTTCGCAGAGGGAAGCAGAGGTTGCCATGCGCTTTTATGGTTGGATGCATAAAATCTCAATGCGAAAGAACGTCACTTTATATTGCCCCTTGTGATATGAACCTTTATTATGCAGTCCGTCGCTTTTATTACTTCCACATCACAAGATCGTATAAAGCTTATTTCTCCCACACCAATCAATCATACATATTTAGAGCAATTTTTATTGCTTTGCACCGATGACAACTTACTTGAAGGATCTTACTCAATCCATAGGTAGATATGGTGGACTCTCATGGCAAAACTGGTTTAAGGGTATTTGGAAGCACAAGTAGTATTTCTACTTGGTGCTGAGAATTTGGCTAGCATGAGGGGGAAAGGCAAGCTCAACAAGTTAGAGGATCCATGACAACATACTTTATCTCAGATATAAGAAAGACATAACTCATTACGTTGTCTTCCTTGTCCAACATCAACTCTTTAGCATGTCATATTTTAATGAGTGCTCCCAATCATAAAAGATGTCAATGATAATATATCTATATGTGAAAACCTCTCTTTCCTTATTACTTCCTATTAATTGCAACAATGACCAAAGCTATGTCTGCCAACTCCCAACAACTTTTAATCATCATACTCTTTCTATGTGAAGTCATTACTCTCAATAAGATCAATATGAACTTTTTGTTTCTTTTTATTCTTTTTCTCTTTCTTTTATTCACCCAAGATCATGGCAAAATAATCAAGCCCTTGACTCAACACTAATCTTTATTATATATAGCTCACGGACTCGATTACATAGAGAGATCATAAAGCAAAACTCAAAACTAGATCATGCCATAAACTTTATTCTACTAGATCAAGATACTACTAATAGGATCGAACTAAGAAAAACGGTAAAGATAGGAGTTGTGATTGTGATACGATACCGGGGCACCTCCCCCAAGCTTGGCAGTTGCCAAGGGGAGTGCCCATACCCATGTGATTATATCTCCTTTGTCGGTGAAGAAGGTGGAGGTGTTGTTGATGATGCGGGCTTGTCATCCATCTTCCAAGGCATAGGTTCACCATCATAGAAGGATGATCGAGTCTCCGGAATCCTCGAATCTGCAGCCAAACTCATTCTTTTGAATCTATATTCATACTCACAGTTTTGGTTTTGCAGGTCATAGATTTGGGCTTGGAGGTGCTCGATCTTCTCATATAGCTTAAAGATGGCCTCCTCGGTGTTCTTGGCATCCGTCTTGTAGTTGTTAGTGAACTCTGCGAGAATCGTGTGGCTAGCGTTGATTACACGCTCCACCATCCCCTGGCACTTGAAAACTTGTTGCTCCATTGCTTCGAGCCTCGTCTCCACGCTTCCGGTTCCCTTTGGTCCCTCAACATCGTGGATATGCAACAACCCATCACGCATCTCAATGGTTTGAGGGTGTCGCAGCACCTCCACGAGGTAAGGGTTGATGACCTTCTCGAAGAACTTGTCCTTGGAAGCACTTGGGGACGTCATGATAATCTAGATCTGTCAGAAAAATAGCTCGAAACAAGAACAGAGAATAATTGCGTGATACGGGAGTCAAAACCTTCTGGAGAATATATAATGAATTTTACTGACCAAAATACGTAACGTGCAAGAAAATAGAGTACGGAAGGCACACGAGGTGCTCACGAGGTAGGGGCGCGCCCAGGGGGTAGGGCGCGCCCACCACCCTCGTGGGGCCCTCGTGTCCTTCCCGGACTGCTACTTATTTTTCTATTTTTCTAAATATTCCAAAACGGAGAAATATTGCCTTAAAAATTGTTTTGGAGTCGGTTTACTTACCGTACCACATACCTATTCCTTTTCGGAGTCTGAAACGTTCCGGAAAGTGTCCCTTATGTATTCCTCCGGGGTTACGGTTTCAATAATATTGGTTTCAACATTTATGGGATTACCTGAGATATAATGTTTAATTCTTTGACCGTTTACCACCTTCGGATTTGTGCCCTCGAAGTTGTTGATTTTTATGGCACCGGAACGATAGACCTCTTCGATAACATAGGGGCCTTCCCATTTAGAGAGAAGTTTTCCTGCAAAAAATCTTAAACGAGAGTTGTATAGCAATACATAATCACCTACATTAAACTCACGCTTTTGTATCCTTTTGTCATGCCATCTTTTAACTTTTTCTTTAAACAACTTGGCATTTTCATAAGCTTGGGTTCTCCATTCATCAAGTGAGCTAATATCAAATAACCTCTTCTCACCGGCAAGTTTAAAATCATAGTTGAGCTCTTTAATAGCCCAATATGCCTTATGTTCTAGTTCGAGAGGTAAGTGACATGCTTTTCCATAAACCATTTTATACGGAGACATACCCATAGGATTTTTGTATGCAGTTCTATAAGCCCATAATGCATCATCAAGTTTCTTGGACCAATTCTTTCTAGACCTATTAACAGTCTTTTGCAAAATTAATTTGAGCTCTCTATTGCTCAACTCTACTTGACCACTAGACTGTGGGTGATAAGGAGATGCAATTCTATGATTAACATCATATTTAGCAAGCATTTTACGGAAAGCACCATGAATAAAGTGTGAACCACCATCAGTCATTAAATATCTAGGGACTCCAAACCTCGGGAAAATAACTTCTTTAAGCATTTTAATAGAAGTGTTATGATCAGCACTACTAGTTGGAATAGCTTCTACCCACTTAGTAACGTAATCAACAGCAACTAGAATATGTGTGTATCCATTAGAGGCAGGAAAAGGTCCCATATAATCAAAGCCCCAAACATCAAACGGTTCAATAACAAGTGAATAATTCATAGGCATTTCTTGACGTCTACTAATATTACCAATTCTTTGACATTCATCACAAGACAAGACAAACTTACGGGCATCCTTGAAGAGAGTAGGCCAATAAAAACCAGATTGCAATACCTTATGTGCAGTTCTATCTCCAGCGTGGTGTCCTCCATAAGACTCGGAATGACACTTGCGTAGGATCTGTTCCTGTTCATGCTCAGGTACACAACGTCTAATAACACCATCTACTCCTTCTTTATAAAGATGTGGGTCATCCCAAAAGTAATGTCTCAAATCATAGAAAAACTTTTTCTTTTGCTGGTATGTGAAGCTAGGTGGTATAAACTTAGCAACAATATAATTAGCATAATCAGCATACCATGGAGTACTACGAGAAGTACTTATAACATTTAATTGTTCATCAGGAAAGCTATCATTAATAGGTAGTGGGTCATCAAGAATATTTTCTAACCTAGACAAGTTGTCTGCAACGGGGTTCTCAGCTCCCTTTCTATCAACAATATGCAAATCAAATTCTTGTAGCAAGAGAACCCATCTAATAAGTCTAGGTTTAGCATCTTTCTTTTCCATAAGATATTTAATAGCAGCATGATCAGTGTGAATAGTTACTTTAGAATCAACAATATAAGATCTGAACTTATCACAAGCAAATACAACTGCTAAAAGCTCTTTTTCAGTAGTAGCATAATTTCTTTGAGCATTGTCTAGAGTCTTACTAGCATAATGAATAACATTTAATTTCTTATCAACTCTTTGCCCTAGAACAGCACCTACAGCATAATCACTAGCATCACACATAATTTCAAAGGGTAAATTCCAATCAGGTGGCTGAACAACAGGTGCAGAGACTAATGCTTTCTTAAGTATTTCAAATGCTTCTACACAATCATCATCAAAGACAAATGGTATATCTTTTTGCAATAAATTAGTCAGAGGCCGAGAAATTTTTGAGAAGTCCTTAATGAACCTCCTATAAAATCCGGCGTGACCAAGGAAACTTCTTATACCTTTGATGTCCTTGGGACATGGCATCTTTTCAATAGCATCAACCTTGGCTTTATCAACTTCAATACCTCTTTCAGAAACTTTGTGCCCCAAGACAATACCTTCATTAACCATAAAGTGGCACTTTTCCCAATTCAAGACAAGATTAGTTTCTTCACATCTCTGCAAAACTCGATCAAGATTGCTCAAGCAATCATCAAAAGAGGAACCATAGACGGAAAAGTCGTCCATGAAAACCTCACAAATCTTTTCACAAAAGTCAGAGAATATAGCCATCATGCATCTTTGAAAGGTAGCAGGTGCATTACATAAACCAAAAGGCATACGTCTATAAGCAAAAGTACCAAAAGGGCATGTAAAAGTAGTCTTTGATTGATCTCTAGCCGACACAGGTATTTGAGAGAAACCAGAATAACCATCTAGAAAGCAATAGTGTGTATGTTTGCATAATCTTTCTAGCATTTGATCAATAAAAGGTAAGGGGTAATGATCTTTCTTAGTAGCTTTATTTAATTTGCGGAAATCAATTACCATCCTATAACCTGTGATAATTCTTTGTGGAATCAATTCATCTTTATCATTAGGAACAACAGTAATACCTCCCTTCTTAGGGACACAATGGACAGGACTTACCCACTCACTATCAGCAACGGGATAGATTATACCTGCCTCCAGAAGCTTTAGTATTTCTTTTCTTACCACTTCTTTCATTTTAGGATTCAGACGTCGTTGAGGATCACGAACTGGTTTGGCATCTGCTTCCAAATTTATTTTATGTTGACATAGAGTGGGACTAATGCCCTTAAGATCATCAAGAGTATATCCAATAGCAGCACGATGCTTCTTCAGAGTTTTCAATAATCTTTCTTCTTCATGCTCTGAAAGGTTAGCACTAATAATAACAGGATATATCTTCTTTTCATCAAGATAAGCATATTTAAGATTATCAGGCAAAGGTTTAAGCTCAAACACGGGATCACCCTTGGGTGGAGGAGGATCCCCTAAAATTTCAACAGGCAAATTGTGTTGCAGAATAGGTTCCTGTTTAAAGAATACTTCATCTATTTCCCTTCTTTCATTCATGAACATATCATTTTCATGGTCTAGCAAATAGTGTTCTAAAGGATCACTAGGAGGTACAGCAATAGAAGCAAGACCAATAATTTCATCCTTACTAGGTAATTCTTCCTCACGATGTTGTTTACTAAATTTAGAGAAATTAAACTCATGAACCATATCATCCAAGCCAACAGTAACAACATTCTTTGTGCAGTCTATGGTAGCATTGACAGTATTTAAGAAGGGTCTACCAAATATAATGGGACAAAAGCTATCTTGTGGAGAAGTAAGAACAAGAAAATCAGCAGGATATTTAGTTTTCCCACACAAGACTTCAACATCTCTAACAATTCCAATTGGTGAAATAGTATCTCTATTGGCAAGTTTAATTGTGACATCAATATCTTCTAACTCAACAGGTGCAATTTCATTCTTAATTTCTTTGTATAAGTCATGAGGTATAACACTAGCACTAGCACCCATATCACATAAGCCATGATAACAATGATCTCCTATTTTAACAGAAATAACAGGCACGCCTACCACAGGTCTATGTTTATCTTATCACAAGGTTTAGCAATTCTAGCAGTTTCACCTTCGAACTGAATAACATGCCCATCAATATTATCAGACAAGAGATCTTTAACAATAGCAATATTAGGTTCTACTTTAACTTGCTCAGGAGGTGTATAAGTTCTAATATTGCTTTTACGAACAACAGTTGAAGCTTTAGCATGATCCTTTATTCTAACAGGGAAAGGTGGTTTCTCAACATAAGAAGTAGGAACAATAGGATCATTATAAGTGACAGT